>NC_081181.1:130982237-131282237 GCF_029867415.1 Vicia villosa | reverse complement strand
TTTCTTTTTCAAAGTTTAAACAATGCTTTTTTATTTAAAAAAAATTAAAATATTAAAAAAGTTTAAATAAAAATTTAGAATGTAATAGAAAATAAAAATAGTATAAATAAAATCTTTATATTTATTCATTAAAGTTTTTGTCTTTGTTCATGAAAAAAATTTAATAGATACAAAAATTCAATTTTGTCTAAAGTATTTGTTATTTTCTTAGGTGTCATTTATATTTAGAACTTTTTTAAAACTAAAATATCTGATTCAATCTGATTTAATACAAATATAATTTTATTATTGAGATAAAGTTATATGATTGTGTCATTGGATTTATCATGTAGATAACTGAGTCAATGTTCAAAAATTTTGTCTATCCAAAATAAAATATAATTAAAATTACTCAATTTTTTTTATGAATTTGGCCCAAATTTTATATCAAATACATTTGGTTATTTCTATTTAAAATTTATTTTAAAAGGGATATTTTATATAAAAAAAGATATTAATATCAATTTTTTATGAAATTAATTAGTTTTGTTTACTCTATTAATGTAGATTTTATTACATCACCTATCAATGACAAATCATCACCTATAATTAATTGATAATCGTAAATCAAAAAGGTAATTAATCTTAGATCGATTAAATAATCAAGTTGACGATCACCGACACAAATCGACAAAAAAATATACGAATCGATTTTTCAAATCAAACAAGCCATGTTTACTTTTTCTCTTTTTCAAAGTTTAAACAATGGTTTTTTATAAAAAAAAATTAAAAATATTACAAAACTTTAAATAAAAATTTAGAATGTAAAAAAAAATTAAAAATAGTGTAAATAAAATCTTTATATTTATTCATTAAAAATTGTCTTTATTAATGAAAAAAATTTAATAGATATGAAAACTCAATTTTGTCTAAAATATTTTTTATTTTCTTAGGTGTCATTGTATATTTAGAACTTTTTTAAAACTAAAATATTTGATTCAATCTGATTTAATACATATATAATTTTATTATTGAGATAAAATTATATGATTGTTTCATTGGATTTATCAGGTAGATTACTGAGTCAATGTTCAAAAACTGTCTTTATTTATGAAAAAAAATTAATAGATATGAAAACTCAATTTTGTCTAAAATATTTTTTATTTTCTTAGGTGTCATTGTATATTTAGAACTTTTTTAAAACTAAAATATTTGATTCAATCTGATTCAATACATATATAATTTTATTATTGAGATAAAGCTATATGATTGTGTAATTGGATTTATCATGTAGATTAGTGAGTCAATGTTCAAAAAATTTCTCTATCCAAAATAAAATATAATTAAAACGACTCACTTTTTTTGATGAATTTGGCCCAAATTTTATATCAAATACATTTGATTATTCCTATTTAAAATTTATTTTAAAAGGGATATTCTATATAAAAAAGAAATTAATATCAATTTTTTATGAAATTAATTAGTTTTGTTTACTATCATTATAGATTTTATCACCTATCAATGACAAATCATCATCTATAATTGTATAAATTTTAATTTTATTTAAGTATATATATATATATATATATATATATATATATATATATATATATATATATATATATATATATATATATATATATATATATATATATATATATATATATATATATATATTCACATTGCTATTGTACATTAATTATTAAATCAATCTTTGTATTAAAATTTCATAAGCATAATTAAAAATACTTTTATATTTTTTTTACATTTATCAATGGAAATTAACATCTAACAAAGAAACGCAAAATCATTGTAGAAAGAGTGATATGATTTATTATTTTTAAAGTTAAATTGATTTTTCTATAAATAAAAATGTAACTAATTTTATAATTTATTTTCGCATTCAAATTTATTGACCAACTCATTTTGTATAAATATATTCAAACATAACTTTTGTATATATTATAGATTATTTTATATTCAATTTATTTATTTGTGAAAACTAACTTTACAAAATTAATACATACAAAATCAATTTTCGACACCGTTCAACCAAATAGACTAGAAAAATTCCTTGATTCAACGCAATTATTTTTAGGGGACGGTAATTTGATAAAAAATTCCATGGCTCCCACTCATATCAACATAAACACAATGTATATGGTCACTTATGTTGGTAATAGTATTGAAGATTATTTTATCTTGAAATATTAAAAATTTGTGTCAAAAAAATTAAGTAAAAGTAATATTAAAAGACACTCAATCTTTTAGAGATTAATATGCAATATTATTCTTTTTTATAAACATTAGTTTAATGTAATATGACCTTCTAAATTTAAGGTGTAAAAAAGATAAATCCAAAAAAAAAAAATTCAAAATCTTTAATTTTTATGTTTTTCCTTCATAAATTTAGCCAGATTTATAAAAATTGTATGTTTGATAAAAGTGAATTTTTGATAAAAGAAAAATGAAAAGATGATCGCCTATTATTAATTTGATAAAAGTGAATTTCTGATAAAAGAAAAATGAAAAGATGATCGCCTATTATTAATATTATAACTGATGTATTTGTCTTTAAATATAGACTAAATATATTAATTATTGAATGAATCTAAAATAAATTTACATATAAAACATAATACCCCCTCCGGTCTCAATTATAAGCAAACATTTAATTTTTAGATTCATTCAACAATCAATGTATTTAGTCTAATAATAGACTAAATACATTGATTGTTGAATGAATCTAAAAATTAAATTTTTGCTTATAAATGAGACCAGAGGGAGTATGTTAGAGAGGGTGTAGCTAGCCCGATGCATAGTAGTCCAAGTTAGTAAGTTAATAGATCTTGTAATAATATGAGGTGTGAAACCCAATCAAAATGATAATTAGGTCAAACATAAAATTCACACCTCATAAAATAAACATGTCCATTTTGTTTAGCCTAATAAGAAGAAAACCTCAACATGGATACATCAGTTGAAGGGGTGATACATACACACACAAGTTATCATAAACACCATCTTAAGAAATAAGCACGTTGACATATAAAATATCTTAAAAAGAGAGGTGGCTATATTCTGACGTGTATTCGAGAATATGTTTGACACAAAGAAGTGTCTTCGCCTATTTCGAACTTCAAGCACACAAATGCAACACTTATCTTAATATAATCTCACTAAACCCTACTTATATACTTCATATTACTCTAGCATCTAAGTGTCTTTCCGAATACACCTGTGATAAATATCAAATTTATTTGATTTATAATATATTTTTTTCGTAAGGTGTTAGAGATATGTAAATATCTCTCCACTGTATAATGTATAAGTGTATACATATGGCTTAGTAGAATACTAGTAGATTGAGATGCTTCACTCTTGTAACTCGAAGTATATATAGTTACCTCAATGTTAGCGTAGAGTTTAGATTGGAAATAATGAATACAAGCTTTCTTTCATTCTCTCCATATTCTAGATTCTAATATGGTATTAGAGTCTATCGATCGGACCATGGGCCGACTACCGTTAATATCCATGCACCAAACTCAAAAGAGTGTTGGGCGTGAGGGGGTGTATTAGGAAGATACTAAAGTCCAACATTGGTTGGAGATAAAGCATTGAAAGTGTATATAAAGAGGGACACTCTTCACCTTACCAACCGGTTTTGTAAGGATGAGTTAGGTCAAACTCTAATATGGTATCAGAAGTGGTTCAGATCTAAACCACGTTTCCCTTCATCATCTCTTCCGCGCAAGAACGTTACCCTAAGCTCTTGAAGCATCAACCATGGCTACTTCCTATCTGAACACCGAGGATCAAGATTCGTCACACAATTCTCAGTCCACCTTCTTCAATCCGAGCTCCAACAACA
Source organism: Vicia villosa (assembly GCF_029867415.1). Taxonomy (NCBI): domain Eukaryota; kingdom Viridiplantae; phylum Streptophyta; class Magnoliopsida; order Fabales; family Fabaceae; genus Vicia; species Vicia villosa. The sequence continues at coordinate 131,278,384 of NC_081181.1, read as the reverse complement.
CATATGGACCGAAGCTCTCGATTCAACTCAAGGATAACAACTACCTGATGTGGAATCAACAGGTTGAAGGTGTGATACTGACTCAGAAAATGCACAAATTCGTGGTGAATCCTCAAATTTTGGTGAAATTCAAGACTGAACAAGATCGCATCCAGAACAATGTCTCAGCTGATTACGAATCTTGGATTGTTCAAGATCAAGCTTCGTTCATCTGGCTTCTCTCGACAATCTCTGAATCCGTGTTGCCTCGTGTGCTCTCTTGCAGGAACTCGTATGAAGTCTGGGACAAGATTCACAAATTTTTCAATGCTCAAATGCGAGCTAGGGTTCGTCAGCTACGAGTGGAACTCAAATCCACCAAGAAAGTTAATCACTCAATCACTGAATTCGTGCTCAAGATCAAAGCTATTGCAAATTCGTTTCTTGCGGTTGGTGATTCTATCTTAAAGCAGGATCAAATTGATTCCATCCTTAATGGATTACCAGAAGAATATAATCCGTTCGTGATGCAAATGTATGGCAGCACTGAAGTTCTCTCACTTTGTGATGTAGAAACATTGTTGTATGTGCAAGAAGCACAACTTGACAAATTTCGCCAAGAATTGGCTATGACACAGGTATCAGCTAACATGGCACACACTGGTGACTCTAATGGAAGTTTTAACCAAGCTAGGGGCAGAGGTCGCGGCTTCAGGGGTTGAGGGCGTGGCAGAGGAAGTTTCCCTCAAGGCAACAGAACTCAATGCCAGCTATGTGGTAAACCTGGGCATGTCGTGATGAACTGCTGGCACGGGTATGATGAGTCTTTCAGTCCTCACACATCTCAGACACAAGCTAGTGAATCTCAAAACAACAAAGAGTCCAAAGGTGCAGGAGCTTCTCAATCTGAATCTGCAGCAATGGTTATAACTGTGACAGCACATCAGCCAACTGCTTACACTCAAGAGTATTCCCTACCTTCTGACATTGATTCTCCGGCGTGGTTTGCTGATTCAGGTGCATCACATCATCTTACCCCTTTTGAATCTTGTTTACACAATAGTAAGCCTTATACTGGAAAATGTCAGGTTCATGTTGGCAATGGCCAAAGCCTGCATATCAAACCCATAGGGACCTCATATCTTAGAAACAAATTAGTTCTTGATGATATCTTACATGTTCCTACCATCACTAAAAACCTGTTGTCAATCTCTAAGTTTTCCAATGATAATCATGTCTTGTTTGAATTTGCCTCTAACAAATGCTATGTCAAATCCTAGGGTTCTAAGGAAGTCCTTCTTGAAAGTTTTCTGGAATCCAATGGCCTTTATTGCTTCCCCCAACCTCATGCTAAATAAAGACATGTCTGCTGTTCAATCTTTTGGTCAAAGTTTTTCTTTTATTGTTTCAAATTCTAGCAATGTAGCTTCTTCTGATGTAATGTGGCAATATAGACTTGGCCATGCCAATTTTAATACAGTCAAAAGTGTTCTCAAATTGTGTAATATACCTGTTCTTAATAAAAAGCCTCATGTGCTCTGTAAATCTTGTTGTTTAGGCAAATCTCATAGGCTACATTCTCCTTCATTTGATTCCATTTATAATAAAGCTTTTGATTTAGTGTATACTGATATATGGGGTCCCTCTCCATTTCCCTCTGTATCTGGATTTAACTACTATATAGCCTTTGTTGATGCTAAGACCGGGTACACCTGGTTGTATTTACTCAAACAAGAATCTGAGGCCTTAAATGCTTTTAAACTCTTCTCTCAATTTGTGCATACACAGTTCCACACTACCATAAAATCTGTTCAATCTGATTATGGTGGTGAGTTTAGACCTTTCACTAAGTATCTTCAGAACCTTGGCATCACACATAGATTAACCTGTCCACATACCTCACATCAGAATGGATCTGTTGAGAGAAAGCACAGGGTTATAGTTAAGATGGGCCTCACCTTGTTAGCCCATGCCAAGATTCCACTTCACTACTGGGATCATAGCTTCTTGACCAGTATTTACCTAATGAATAGGCTGCCTACAGTTGCTTTACCATATAACACATCACCTTTCCAAGCCTTATATGATAAAAGCCCTGATTACAGCTCTTTAAGAGTGTTTGGTTGCTCATGCTTTCCATTGTTGAGACCTTACAACAAACACAAACTTGAGATCAGAAGCACATAATGTGTCTACCTAGGCCCCTCTCCTCAACACAAAGATTATAAGTGTTTGAGTCCCACTGGAAGAATCTTTGTATCTAAAGATGTTATATTCAATGAGCAATGCCTTCCTTTTCCCACTTTATTTGGGGAATAGTCCAGTTCTGCTCAGAATTCTCAGGGTTCTATGCACTTGTCCTTGCCATTATCTAGTAATACCAACTCTGGCTCAGCAAGTACAACAAATGAAGGCCCCACAAATGCTGCACAAGAGATTCCTCAGACAATACAACAGCCAGAATTACATACACCCTCCACTTCTCTTGATAATAACAACATTGCCATTAATATGACTCCCTCACATAGTCAAGTTGGGCCTACATCAACTAAGGTCTTACCTAATGATCCAACTGATGTCTCTTCCCCACTTGTTCACCTACACTCACCTAATTATCAAATTGATGTCCCTTCTCCCAATACCACAACTACCTCCTCAAGTGTTCCTATTGTCTCAGGGTCAGCACAATCCCTCTCTCCTTCCTTTCATAGCTAACAACCACATAATTCCCCTCCACAAAATAATCACCCTATGCAAACTCGGGCTAAAACTGGTCACTCTAGACCTAAAGCCCTCACAGCACACATAGAGCCTACAAGTGTGAAACAAGCCCTATTGAAACCAGAATGGGTACAAGTTATGAAACTTGAATATACTGCTCTTGTAGCTAATCAAACATGGAGTCTCACCACACTTCCTCCTCATAGGCAAGCTGTAGGGTGTAAATGGGTCTTCAAGGTAAAAGAAAATCTAGATGGTAGTGTGAACAAATACAAAGCCAGGTTGGTTGCTAAAGGATTTCATCAACAACTAGGTTTTGACTATACTGAAACATTCTCTCCAGTGGTCAAGCCTACCACCATAAGAATCATTCTGAGTTTGGCTCTCACATACAAATGTGATATCCAACAAATTGATATAAATAATGCTTTTCTAAATAGCTCTCTTTAAGAGGAGGTTTACATGGTGCAACCTCCAGGATTCATCCATCAAAACAAGGATCTGGTATGCAAGCTTCATAAAGCACTTTATGGGCTTAAACAAGCCCCTAGGGCTTGGTATGACAAGCTGACTCAAGCTCTCATGAAGTTTGGATTCCTACATTCAAGGTGTGATCACTCTCTCTTTGTGTACTCCAAACAAGGTATTAATATTTATGCACTTGTCTATGTTGATGAAATTTTGATAACTGGCTCCTCCACCACCTTGATACATGATCTTATTAATAAGCTCCACAATGCTTTTGCCCTCAAAAGACTTGGTACACCAGAGTACTTCTTAGGCATTGAGTTTGTTTCTCAACAGAATGGTTCCCTTCTTCTCACTCAAAGGAAATACATTAAAGACTTACTTGATCGAGCCAAAATGCCTCAAACCAATGGTGTCCCAACTCCAATGCTCATCACATGTAAACTAAGTAAACATGGCTCCCAGGCTATGACTGATCCTCATCTATACAAATCTATTGTTGGAGCATTACAGTATGTCACACTTACAAGGCCTGACATTTCTTATAGTGTGAACAAAGCCTGCCAATTCATGTATGTCCCTCTTGTAACCCACTGGGAAGCTGTTTGTAGGATTCTTAGGTATCTCAGTGGTACCATCACTCATGGCATCTTGTTCTCACCATCTGGCCTAACTCAGAAGTTCTCCCTACGGGCCTACAGTGACTCGGACTAGACCAGTGATCCAGATGATCGCAGATCAACCTCTGGCTCATGCATTTTCTTTGGCTCTAATCTCATTGCGTGGAGTTCCAAGAAACAATCTCTGGTTGCAAGATCGAGTACAGAAGCTGAATATAGAGCTCTTGCACATACCACAGATGAACTAATTTGGATTGATTCTTTGCAGACAGAGCTCCACATTCCCTTTCATCCTCCCACCTTGCTATGTGATAATCTAAGTGTAGTACTGCTATCTCACAACCCTGTTGTTAAGTGCCAAAATGTAGTTATTTTGTGTTTGTAAATAGTGGCACTTATCGATACTTTTTGTTAATACAGTTCGAATAATACCCTATTTTGTGTATAAATACGTATACTTTGTGAATAGATGTATTTTCATATACTTTTATACTTTTTGATAGTTTTCTATTCATTTTGTAGGTATTGAGGCGTATTTGGAGCATGAGCAATAACGTGGCGGAGACACGGCTTCAAACGCGCGATTTTAAGCGGCGGAATCAATTCATTCTGCGAATAAAGCTCAAAACCAAAGAATAATAAATCACCAATTTGGTTGATATGTTGTCATTGTTAGATGGGAAATTGAATAAGCTTTCCAACGCTTCGAACCGGGCGCAAATCGGAGTTACGGTTCTCAAGTTACGCCATTTTTACTAAAAGCTGTTTTTTTCAACTCAGCGAGTTGGGCGCGATGCGCGCTCCTGCGCGCGACGCGCGCTGTACCAGATCCAGAATTGTATAAATAGGCGGAAATCAGATATTTTAGGGCATGGTTGGATATTTTAGAGCTCTAGTCCATCCAATAGCATTTTTTGAGTGGAAAGATGCTAGAAAACACATTGGAGCTGTCAAATGGATGATCCGGGGTTGAATCCTTCATCAATCGGAGCCGAAAAACCGTGAGATTTTTGGGTTTTTCTTATGTTCTTCTCTTTGTGGTTTCATTTGTGGGTTTTGTATATATATATATACTTTGATCTCATGTATATTTGTCGCCCATGGCGTTGTATAAAGTTTCTTTACAATATAAACTTGTTGTTTTTCCTAATTTTTTACATCTTGATGTTTGGGTTATGTTTGGTGGGTTGTTTTACATCTTGATGTTAGGGGTTTGTGTTGTTGTAGAGATAGACCTTACAAATCTTGATTAGGAGAGATAATCATTAGCTTCTTGATTATAGAGATAGATGAAGAGTTAATGTTCACTTTGTGTTGGTTCATAATGCTACCGGGTTGTTCGATCGGTGGAGACATCGTCGATCGAGCAATATTTTAATTTAACACGGTAAGCTACCGTATGTTTGATTGGTGAAGAAATCGTCAACTAAGCATACGATAGAACTCGTGGAGGTGTTTGGATACGAATGCCGACAACGGGCAACACGTGAATGGTTTAAGGAGTATAGTATATTGTGTGCAACTGGTCGATAAGTTTAAGTTTGTGAAGAGTAGATTATATGCAATACTTGATAGTTTCTTCTATTTGAAAAATGTATTCTTTTTGTGTTGATATTTACTTTTCCATTTCATATTTAAATTCATTCAAAACCAAACTCATAATTAAGAATCCGTCGAACGGCGATTCAGTAGCACTAATCTTTGTGGACACGATAAATTCCCGGATAAATATTTCCAAAACTTTGTTGCTTGCCGCTTTACCGCTCCAACACCTGTCCTTCATGCTCGCACAAAACATGTCGAGCTTGATATTCACTTTGTTCGAGAACGTATAGTAGCCAAGCAGCTAGTGATTCAACATGTTTCGACTTTTGCACAGATTGCAGACACTCTCACAAAGCCCCTTGGGACTACTGCGTTCAATGATCTTAGGTGCAAGCTCAAGGTGAAATCTCCTTGATCTTGAGGGGGAGGGTTAGAGATATGTAAATATCTCTCTACTGTATAATGTATAAGTGTATACATATGGCTTAGTAGAATACTAGTAATTGAGATGCTTCACTCTTGTAACTAGAAGTATATATAGTTACCTCAATGTAACAGTAGAGTTTAGATTGTAAATACTAAATAATGAATACAAGCTTTTTCCATTCTCTGCATATTCTAGATTCTAATATAAGGTACCGTAAATATTTAGAAATTAGGTTTTTAGATTAGAATAAATACTTTTATTCCTTTTCTCAATGTTTCGAACTTAGCATAAAATAATTCTAAATGATGAAGAATAAAAGATTAAAAGAGCTCAGGATAAAAAAAATTGGAAGGTTAGCGATTCTTAATGCCTCGTCTCTTGACTTGGAGAATTAGGATCAAAAAGTTGATAGAAGGAAATTCTCTAAATGGCCAATCATTGGCACAGTGAAGCAAGAACATGAAAAAATCTTAGTAAAACCTAGAAAAACTTGTTAGGCGAGGTTTTATCCTTGTATAACGATATATGGTCGCTTAAAATGACTTTATGAAGATAAATTGTTTTACTTCCTAGACGAAAAAAATGTTAATTCCCTAAATGAGTTATAGGACACTTAAGTGAAAATCCATTCACAATAAATCTATTAATAGATCAGAAGTTCAACCAATTGAAAATTATCTTGGAATTTCTACACTTCATTACTTTTAAACTCTTACAATAACATTAGCTTTAGCTCATTGCAAAAAATAGTTTAATAACCACGTGGAATCAAGGCAGGTATAACATAGGCTATGAGAGTCGGTTGTCGAGCATAAGTCGTTTACTCTAGGTTGTTAACATCACGATTTAAAATTTAAACTCTACAGATTTCATGTTTTTATGTTATCATTTCGTGTTAAATCGCAGGCAAAAATCTTTTTATATAAAATCGTATCTCGAAACAATTTTAAATGATTTAAATCACTCTAAAATAGGTGAAATCGTGTAAAATTGTTTAAAATCGTTGGATTTTACTGTTTGGCCCGATTTTACTTTTTTTATCAAACTTTAAAAAGCACGTTTTATAGTTTGCCTAAAGAAAATTTATCTCACGCTTTTTAATTTTATTCACATTCATATATTGGTTATAATATTGAAGAACATTTATCATCTAGAGATGAATTTAATCAAGTTGATTATGAATACACTAATGAAAATGATGTTGTAAAAGAATTGAACATTTAATTAAGGTGAAGATGAAGATGAAATCATTTGTTTTTTTTAACTTGAGAAACCTATGAAACTTTTGTTTTTCGGATAATCTTTTGGAGGCTTAAATAGTATGTTGATCCCCGTAAGTTAGCGTGTTTTTGTTTTTAGTCTGTAATCTAAATTCTTTTTAGGAGAGATATTTTTACTTCAAGAGTAAGTTATTAGTACTTACTCCGAATCTAGATCATTGATTTTTTTCAATCTAATGGTTAAAAGTAATAAGTAATTGTTTTCTCTCTCCACATTTAATTATTTAATATTTTTAACCATTAGATTGAGAAGAATCAGTGGTCTAAATTTCGATTAAGTGTTAATAACCTACTTTTGGAGTAGGAATATCTCTCTTCTATATATATATAAGATAAACTCTAAAATTTTACGTTACAATTTTACCTAAACAAAATGAGTCAACGTGTGTATGTATGTATGTATATATATATATATATATATATATATATATATATATATATATATATATATATATATATATATATATATATATATATATATATATATATATATATATATATATATATATATATATATATATATTATTAACATGTTTATTAGATTTAGGATGTATTTGGAAAAAGCTTTTTAAACATTTAAATGTGAAATGTTATTTGCTAAGCAAGCTAAACTCTATAAATAAATCTAATTTTAATAAGTACATTACTACTAAATTACTGAGGCGTCATTTTTCTATAAGTAATTAATATGTTAGTTGTTAACTTAGTTTTTTTTTTTTGTCGTGGATCGAACTCTGGTTTTTCAACCCATTCCCTCTTGGTGTCCCTCCACACCTAATGGCGTCGTATTGATTAAGTGAGTGAGGATTCACATTTAAACAATACCCTTGTATTGCTTTCTTATTTATTAAATAAGGTATGTATGACGATATGTGGACGAGGGTATCATTAGTAAATAGATAATATATAATAGAAAATAAATGTACACTCTAAATTATTTAACAAAATCTAATTCTAGTAAATTTGTTAATTTATCAATTTTTCTATTTGTCTGTTTTTAAAATCAAATCCCCGTCTTAAAATATACATCAAGTTCTCATGTTAAGATTAAAAAATTAGTTTTGAAATAAGAAAAATATTAATTCATTAACCCCTCATTTGAAGAATGAGCGTTTGAGAGAAGGTGAGTAAATCTCGCTTAAGAGACTCAATATGCCGCCTGATGGACTTAGAGTCTCATCATACAGACTCAACGTATAATCCCGCATGAGGGACAAATTAGTAATTAAAGAATGTCTCACTTTACCAATCTTTTATGCTGAAGGTGTGTAGTGATATATTTGAAAAGACCCATTAAAGGTGGAGAGTTTGTGACTACCTATAAAGGGTGACACCTTTCTAGTGCCCACAATGAGGCAAACTTGACTTAAGCTCTCCCTACTCGTTTCGTTTAAGGAAATGTGAGAAAAGACACATCTAGGTTAGAGAGAACTCTGAGTCAATAGACTAGAACACGTTTGAGAAATTCTTGCATAGAAACGCAACTATATTCATATTCTTATAAATAACCAATAAGGTGACAATATTTTAAATCCAAATTTTAAATTTTTTTTAATAGGAATCACGGTGTAGTGGTTATAATGAAGGGGAGAGAAAATTGTTGAACTACTTAATGCTATTATTTCTCAATTAAACCACCTCTTACAAATGTTATTTTATTTTACTTTTATTTTTTAATTAACATAAAAATGTGATTGATTATTTGTAGAAACTTACATGTCATGTTAGTTAGTGTCTAAGAATTTTTCTTATTGAAATTATCCTACACTTTATATGAAAAATGGAGTTTTTCGTGGTCAAACTCGCACATCCAAATATTTGGGGGAAAGATTTTTTGAATGTAGCTAGGATTTTAGTTATGACTAAACTTAAGTTTTTTATAGGATGAGCATTGCCTCCACTAATAAACATGTGTTCACGTCATATATTGTTTGATGTTGGACTATTAACACACATTTTCATGCCCAGAACTGGACATCCGAAGTGTGGAAATAAAATGGTTGGTGATAGCAAAATTCTGATAACAGGTGACTCATCGGATCTTAAACCAGACTCTTGATACCATGTTAAAAATGTGGTTGAGTGTAACTCAACCCTTTAAAATTGGCTCGTAGGTAAGGATTGCCCACTTATAAGCACATGTTCAGACCGTATATTATCCGATGTGGAAATCTTAACACACCTTCTCACACTCAGGATTGGACATCTGGAGCTTGGAAGTAAATGGTGGATCATCGATAGTAGAAACCTGATAGTAGGTAGCCTACTGGGTCTTAAAAGAGACTCTTGATATCATGTTAAGAAATGTGGTTGGGTCTAACTCAACCTTATAAAATCGGCTTGTAGGGTGGGAATTTTTCCTTATTTATAAAAACATGTTCAAACCATATTAAAATAATTGGTGGTTTGATAGTGGAAATCTGATATCAGGTGGTCTGCCGTATCTTAAACGAGACTTTTGATACCATCTTAAGAAATATAGTTGAACCTAATTCAACCTTACAAAACCGACTTGTAGATGAGGAGTGTCGCCACTTATAAACACATCTCCAAACCAAATATTGTCTGATGGGAATCTCTTATCGACTTCTTTATCACTTCAATGTTTATTTATATTTGCAAAAAACTATTTTATTTTATTTATAAATCATCTTAACTATATAAGTTGAATTAATTTTAGATTTAAATGCATTTTTAGTCCCCTTATTTTAATATTTTTAACGTTTTAATCCCCTTTAAAAAAATTAACTTTTTTTTTTACATTTTAAAAAAAAAATATATCGAACCCCTTCAAATTTGTCTAGGCCTTTTAACTTATGACATAAAACATAAAAAAATAACTTTTTTATCCCTTTTTTTTTGACATTTTAAAAAAAATTTTGAACCCCCTTCAAATTTGTCTAGTTGGCCTTTTAACTTATGACATAGCATTGCACATATGACACCACATCACAAAATATTTGCCACGTCACATTTAAGAAGATTAATTTCATAATATCATTTATAATTATAATTAATAAATTATAAATTGAATAGTATTTATTAATTAACTCAAGGTGCCATGTGTCATTAAATTAATGGTTAATTTTCAAAATAATTATTTTTTGAGCCGGTGGGATTCGTACCCACACTATCATGCAAAATAGTTGAGTGTCTTGCGATCTACACCTTTCAACGCTATGATATACTACCTCTATCTCTAATTATAAGATCTCTTGAGTTTTTTCTTGTCTCTTTTTATAAACCCTACCGCAATCTTCTGTGTTGTTTAGTTGCGGAGAAAGTATTTCTTATCGTCTATCTTCGCACCCATAGGAATTCCAGCGAAAGGTATTCAAGCAAATCCAATCAATTTTCACACAAACATTGTTTTTCTTTTCGCACTTACAAGTCGGGGTAGAATTTTACAACGGGTACAGGTTCAAATCTGCTTAAGTTTAGACAGCGGTTGCCAGTTATTTAGTGCAAACTGAAAGAAGCTCAGTTTTCATCATAATCTGTTCCATACTTTGTTCTAGCAAAAAAGTATACAAAATCTTAAACAGGAAATTTGTTTATAATCACTAATAACACAAAGGTATGGAAATGTTATACACATGAATAAACTCGTTGACTAATAAGTACCTTATTAGTATAATAAGAACACAGGTACATACCAGCTTCATAAAATTATTCAATAAACAAAACATGCCAAAGTTCTGCTGTCTGTTAACTAGATTATTTAATTATCTTTTGTGTAACCACTGCCATCGCTTGCCTAGTCCGTCGACTACACTGATCGGCCTGCACACTCAAACTCTCGATAATCTCCGCAAAAGTTTCTATTTTCTTCTTAATCTCGTCGATTGCAATCTTTACAGCATCCTCATTTTCAAGAGCAAAATCAGCAATTTGCGTCATGGATTCAATCTTTATTTCCAGTTGATCGATACGTACCCGAATGCTCTTCATATCTGCCAGTGCGATATAAGTACCAACCTGCATTGAACTGATTACTTCCCGTTGGCCCTTTAAGGCTGTCTCGTATTTCTTAAAGAGTGAGTTGCACCATTTTCCAACGGAGCCGATTGGAACAGATAATGCCCCGGCCAAAGCCGTTACGACAGGTGGTGCGGCGATTGCAGCTGCCACTACCGAGAAAATCAATACGGCGACAAAAGCAGCTACGAAGATAACACTTGAAACCCTTTTTAACGTCTTGAGAGATTTCAGTTTCTTATCAAGCTTTTGCTTCCTAATCAACAATTTCTTCCACATTGATGATTGTTGAGTATAAACCTTCTGAAACAAAGAATAAAACTCTTCCGTAAAAGGGTCTTCGGTTTCCTTGAAATCCTTAAGACCTTTCAATGTCTTTAAATAAGTCGACCCTTCAACCCCATTTTGAACCTCTTCGTCAAAACACGTCATTGCAGAGTTAACCGCAACAAGCTTTTCACGCGCTCGCTTCAAGCATTTCTCAAGAGCATTACAGAACTCCAATGTCTGGATACTATTATCGAAAAAATCCTCCACCAAGGAGAACAAGTCGCGGTCTTTCTGGTTCAATATATCTTGCTTGGACTTGAGAATGACTTTGACGACTTCCTGGTTCATGTCAAGAAGACTGCTAGTAACTTCACCTAGTGACTCAAGTGATATCGAACGAACATCAATCCCTTGAGCAAGAGAGTTGATCACCCTATTGGTGCGCTCTCGAATGGTAGCATCGAAGGATTGCAAGTTCGGATCATCAACACAAGCAGCTTCATAAGAGCTTAAATCAGCCGCGTAAAGAGAATGCGCGCCCATTTTAATCGGTGTTGGGACTTCGGTACTAGAACTAGCCCCCTTGCTGGACTGACCTCCCATCCCAAATTCACAGTCCCAACGGAAAGCTAAGAAGCACAAAAAAGATTAGTGAGTATTCGATGTTGCAATTACAAAGATTGATCAGAATACATTTATGTAAAAGTGAGACGAACCGTCAAATCTAAAAATCAATTATAGAGGCAAAAACTCCAAATTCTACCTAGCTAGAATAAATTCTAGAAGCAAAATCATTTCTATTAAAAAACATTCAAACATGTCAAAATCAATTCTACATGTCTATAATCAACCAAACATACATTAAACCCAATTTCAAAATTAGAAAGCTACTTGCATTCTTGCAATGGTTTTTGGTCAATTAATCACCATCAAGGTCAACCCTTCAACAAACCCAAAAAATACAAAGTTTCAAGGTATTCATATCTTTGATTGAGAAGATTATGAATATAAATAACAAAATAATAATAACAACCCAAGTTCAAAGTTTCAATTTTTAAGTATTTATAGACAAAATGGGGGTAATCCTAGAAGTTTTTATTACCTGGGTATATGTCAGAATCTCAGAACTATGTTGGTATGTTTCCTTCTTGAAGAGAAAGTAACTGCAAAAATTGAAGTTAGGGGAATATGAGTTAATAGAGATCTATGGCTAATAATAGAAGCATTGACTTGAGTGAGAAGATGAAGAAATATATGATGACATCAGAGAAGAACAGAGATTGAGGAAATTGCTCGGAAAGTGAGTTAAGAATGAAAGTAGAGAGCTTACTAGTTTATGTTTTGGGTTGAGATTTGAGGTTGTCTCAAATCATGTTTGCTCTAAATTCAACATTCGCAATCGAAAAGGTAAACATGTTCTTTATGGTTGTTTGTTTTTTTGTTTTCATTTTTCTTCTTTGTTTTGTTTCTTCAATAAAAAATTTACTTTGACCCTCCAAAGCCATAATAATTGTCTAATAAATAATCAATTTAATTATTAAACTATTGAGATTTATTTATAGTTAGTACTTACTATGAACGTGTTATTTTATCTAACTATTAAGGCCTTTTGAATGACTAAATAAGTATAACAATTAGTCGGTCTCCTAACTCCCTTAACTTAATATTTTGTTATTTTGCTTAATTTCTTAACTAAAAAAATTACAAATTAGCTCTTTAACCCTATTTTGGTTTTTATTCAATTTTTTTCGTTAATTTTTAGCAAAAAAAAAATATTAAATTATGGTGATGTTGATGTATAACCAGATTTAAAATTCAAATATGATTAAGTATTTGTACGATGAAGTAGAATTTTCATTTAAATAAATACAGTAAAGATAGTCCCAATAAAACTACATTAAATAAAAACTTTACTTTATATAAATAGTGAACCACATTTGAACATTAAATTTTATTGTACATCCATAATACTAAAACTTAATATTTTTTATTTGAAATTTACGGAATCAGCTAAATGAAATAATAAAAATGAAGTTAAAGAGATAAACATGTAATGTTTCTAAATTAAAAAACTAAAGTGAAAAATTAAATTAAATTAAAATCTTTTAAGTCGAAGTAATAGCTAAAGATATTTTAATTGATTTTTGGAATAATCTCCCTCTTATATGTAACAATTGGATAGAATGGTTATTATCTAAATATAAATTCTCTTTTACGGCCACTTATGCAAAATTTGAAAAAACGGGTTTTTCACACTATTCTAATCCAATTTATTATTTAGGCTATTAGCTTCTAAAAGAAACTTCCAAAGTAATCAAGCATCATTTCATTTTCAACAATTCTAATTTTGCTTTTCTCTTACCTCTTATTCTCATTTCAGTATTATATCTTAATATGAAGAAAAAATCAAACGATTTCCTTTTCTCCTTTATTATTTTTCTCCATTTCCTTTCTTAGTGTAAAGATTTACTCAAGTCCTTCTTTAACATTTCCATTCTCCACTGATCTTCTTCCTTTGCTTTTTCATATTCCACCATTTCTTTTTCATTTTTCTTTCGTACGAAAATTAGAATTGTCGATGAACGATAGATGTGGATGGCAACAATGGATTTGAACTTCTGATACAGTGGAGGAGAGGTTGACATGCAAAGTTGACACTTTAACGATCTAATCAGCGTGACAGTAGGATGAAGTGAATGAGATTTAAATTCGAATTATAGGAGAAATGGCACCTTCTCCCTTTATGTATTAAGGCAGTTATAATAGTTCGCTAATCTATCGGCATCAGATGTGGGAATTCGTCAAATTGATCTTTGGTTTGAGATTATCTACTTCCTTCCCCAAGATATTGCACACGTCTCTTGCTAGACTCAGTGGGACATTTTCCTTCTGGGTTGTCGCTATTGGGCCCTATGGGCGCCCTTGCTCTGAAAGGTGGGGGATTTGTCATGCTCCTCTTCTTTTTTCGGTCATTGCTCAATTTATGTGAAAAGTCGCGATGTGACATAAATTCATGGGAAACTTGCGCCTTAAGTGTGCCCCGTACCTTAGATGTTTGTTCACTTGCTTCATCATAATGACCTTTGGAGACTAGAATACTTGAGTGTTGTCATACCCTAATTTTGACCCCCCCTGAGATGTCACATCTCCAGACATTTCATCAACTCAAGACAAGTACCCAGAGCAGTCATTTGTTTGTCTAGTACTCAATCGAGGGTGTGCAAGAACAAAGAAGCTCAGGTAAAGGATCAATCAATAAGAAAATGACCTCTAATACAATCATGGGACTCAAATGATTCATTTATCCACCTATGTTGATTAGACACCAGTCATCAGGGCTCAGGTTTGCTCAGGACACCAGACTAAGGTTTTGAGCCCATCAAGGACTAAAATCAGGGACCGCATTTGGGAAACCCTAAAAAGCTCCAGGACATCACTCAAAGATTTCAATCACCTTCAAATGATCCCTATGACAATATCCATTGGGCATTGTACCTCAATTCAAGATCTACAGTCATCAATTTCATCTAGTCTATAATTAGGGTTTTAGACCTAATTCACCTGGACAGTTGACTTTTAATCAGGACATGGATCCACAACTCAAAACATGGCTCAAAAACTTATATTACCTCAATATAATCCATTCATACCATTCATTTGAGGAGGAGAGCTTGATTCATCACAAAAGTCCAAGATTTCACTTCATTTGGAAAAAGTCAACTATATAAGACCACCTTTGACTTTTAGGGTTTTGGGTCAAACCATGACTTTTTAGGATCAATATCATCAATATGTGATTTTTGAAGTCATTTGACCAAAGAAAATCAATAAAATCCATCAAAGATCAAGAAGTTAACAAAAAGTCAAACTAGTGCATTTTGACCTAGTTCATGGATCTCAAAATTTCACCTACACAACTCAAAAAACTTCCAACATGAAAGTTGTAGATCTCACAAAATAAAACAACTTCTCACATTGGAACTTTTTTCAAGAGATCAATCATTTAAGAGATATGAGCTTTGGAAGTTATAGGTCATAAAAACTTAGAAAAATTCTAAGTGTTTTTTAACCTAGTTTTCTTCAAACTTTAGGCCTATTTTACACAATTTTCCCAAATGATTTTGAAGAAACTCCAAACTAATGAATTGAATTACATGTTAAGGGCTTTCCAAATTGTTCTCAACCTTCTCCAAATTCATTTTGAGCTAGGAGTTATGATTGTTCAAAGTTGGGCTCATGAAGTAAAATTATAGGTCATGTTCAATTTTGGAACTTTGCAAATTTGTGCAAATGGCTTGTTGAAAGAGTATTGTGGTGTACTTTTCGTTTATATCGTATCCACAGGGATTATTGCGATATCACCGCCGTTCTATAGCCTATTTTGTCTTGAGTTAATGTTACTTTAGTTTTAGGTTTGCAAAAGATCATTCAATTCTTTTAGTAGCAAAGAGTAAATTAATGAAAGTTCTAAGTTAAAGAAAATGTATCAAGATTCGATTTCATCGACCTAAATTTGTATGTTTCCTTATAAATAGATGCTTATGAACTTGCTAACGATCAATATAATTACGTATCGACACCTATATCGTCCGTGTCCGCAACGATATAGTTAGATTTACCGTATTGTTTAACCGACGATTTCTCCACGTTTAAACAATACAAATAACGTTTTAAGAACCGATACTTAGTAAACATCAAACTCTAAATCCATGTCTGCAACTTATAGTTTGAAAGATGATTAGTTAGGTCTAGATACAAACATTGATGTCTCAAACATTTATACCAAAGGAAAAGCTTTAATAAACAAACTAAACCATCTATATTGATCATCACTTGTTCATACACATATATTCACAAGAAAAACATACAAAAGGCTAGGAAGATTACATCTTAACTTGATACAAAAGTGGTTTAGCTATCCATGAGAATGGTAGCTTGCACAAGAAGGTAAGGATGAAGATCAACAAGCATCAAATGGCGATTAATCGACGATCAAGGCTTCCAATCTTCAACTCTATATTTGCTACAGTGTATATTGCTCTTGTTTCTCTCTAAAATATCTCCCACCACCTCAAAAGTGATCTGGCCCATAAACAAATAAACAAAGTTTCGCAGACCGCGCTTAGCGCGGTGCAGCCCGCTAAGCGCGCTATCACTAATTGCTTAAACCGCCCAACCGCGCTAAGCGGGCTCCAGACCTCGCTTAGCGCGGAACTCTCTGCCAGAACTTCCTTCTTTTCTTCAAAAGCGCGCTTAGCGGGCTCAACCTCGCTTAGCGCGCTACCTCTTTTCAGCAATCCTTGGCTTTGGTCTTGGAACATCTTCAAAATGCGTTTTCCATGGTCCCAGCTTCCAATTATCTATAAAAACTACAAAATCCAACATAGATTGCAAAGATAAGAACTATTCAACAATAATATAAATATAAGAATAAATATATACCAAATGACAATAAAATACTACTTATTAACCACAAAAAGACTTGAGAGTTACCAAAAATTACCTAAGATATTTACACAAATTGGTAACTAACAACTCTCCCCAACTAAACCTTTGTTTGTCCTCAAACGAAAACAAACACAAAAACAATCAACAAGCAAAACCAAGAGAGCACAAGCGGAGACAAGAACGAATGGGTGGTTCAAATTCCATAAGCACACAAGCAACATCTCACCCTTGCTCAAATAATACCATGCTTGAGATACTAATACTAAATACACAATTGATGTAAACAGCTCCTAAAACAAAATAAGTTCAAAATTGAATCACAACCTACACACTTCTCTAGTAAGAGACAAAATTGAGGACCTAACACTCACACAACAATGTCGCCAACATCCAGAATTAATTATGCAATCATCTACACAACATTTATATAAAAAGCGTAAAAGCAAGAATCACAAAGACTTAAGGGTTGAAACTTGGGTTGGTTAACAAGGAAGTGTCATTTCTCAAGGCCATTGAAACAAAAGGGGTCAATTCCTAAGAGAGCATTCAAATCATGATTATATCCACACATCCTTATCAACCGATCACACAATTTTATTGCTCAAGAGTTCATCTTTTTATTTTAAAAGAACTAGCTATATACAAAGCTCTTCTCTTTTCTTTTTTCTTTTTTTTTTCTTTTTCTTTTTCTCTTTTTTTTTTTCTTTTTCTCTCTTGAGCAATTATTTATTTTCTTCTACACACCAATACAACCAAGATCAAAATTTTATTCTCCCCAACTTGAATATTACCACCACATAATCACGAATGCTCCCTATTCTAAGGCGAAAAGGAATCAATCCTAACCACATTTCATGGTACTTTTCAAGGTTCAAAGAAAGTCATCAAGATTCAAATCAAAAATCGGCAATTATAAGGCATGACATGATACCGATTGAATCTTGGCAAAATGGCTCAAAGTGGTTAGCAAATACTCACACACTCACCGGGTAGGTTATATTAGGAAGAGAAGTTATACTCGTAATGCGAAACAAAATGCTTTGATCACTTTCATGCTTTACACAATTAAAATAAAAAACGCAAGATTAAACATAATAAACACGAGTTAAACGCACATTGTTGGTAACCACAAAATAATATATATATGTACAATGGAAAGGCTCCTCACACTAGTTTTAGAACTAAAATGATTCATTATTGAACTATATTTGTTAAAGAAAATATGACATCTCAATTGTACAATTACAAGCATCTCATTCATGGTATATTTAAAGGAACGGTAGAAATGTACCTTGCACGTACTAATTTCACACTATATCATCACCGCCCCAATTGGTTGTAAAAGCTTGCTTCATCAAAGGAAGCACTTTCACAAGAACAACAACAAAAATTTAAAAAAAACACAATTGCATATGTATATAGAAATAAAAGCAATTAAACTAAAAACTTAATAAATTAAAAACAAACACCAACAGGTGTCAAAATATCCAAAAAGGCATAGCAATGCCTAAGGTTCAAAATACCTCATCCTATAAAAGGACGGAACAAAAACTACAAAGCTTAAGTCAAAAATAAAAAAAAACTAGCACTAAACATACTAACTAAACATACTAAGTATCAACTAAAAAGAACTACTCATCCTCATCATCATCTTCCACATTCTCATTCTCGCCACCATCTCCCTCCTCCTCAGGAAATGGACTGACCTCAGGCCAATTAGCATAATCCACCAAATCTTGGCGAGAACTCCACGGATGAGCCACATGGGGCTCCATCATCTGCAACCTCAGCTGAGACATAGCGTCATGCATAAACATGAATGCTCTCTGATGTGCCATATGAAATGCCAAGTTCTCCTCTCTATCAGGATCACTACGGCGGCGAGCAGGGCGAGCAGCAGCAACAGGAACAGCAGTTAACCTGGACAAACAATAACGCTCAATAAAAGTATCATCAATAAAAGTGTCAATGGACATAAGCCCCTCAGAAGGAATCTGCACTCTAGCTTTCCTGCACAGATTCATGATCAAACCCGGGAATATCAACTTGCAGGGAGCACGATCACCATGGCGAGTTCCACTCAAAGCAACCCTCTTCAGCTCATTCGCAATAATGCGAGTAATATCAATCGGCTCATGCTCAATCATACGAGCAACCAAAGCAGCAGACTCAGCAGGTAAAGAAGAAGTGTGACTCCTAGGCCTCAAATTATGAAGGACCACAGACATGAGAATCTGAGCATTAGTAGACAACGACTTCCTAGAGAATTTCTGGGGCTGTAGTGAAGGATTAAGATCATAAGACTGCCCAGCCGAACACAAGACCTCCCTCAAATGCTCCCAATCGAAATTACCCCTTGCTAATTGCACATGATACCCACACAGCTCACCATCCTCAAAGGGTAATTGAGTTCCAAGAAACTCACGGATAGCCTGACGAGAAAAATCAATTTCCTTACCACGAACCCAAGTTTTGAACTCAAAGGGAACACCTTCAACCGGAAATTCTTCATTTGGAACGGCATTAGCATAGAACTCTCTTACAATCTCCAAATGAAACTTAGGTGCAGGCTCACAAAGTCTAAGCCAACCATACTCCTCAATGGTGTGATGACACCACCCATAGGTTCCCTCAGGATTGATCCTCACAATTCTCTCTGGCCACCATGTCCTAACCTCTAACTTCTTGTACCTCTCCTCTTGGACATGACTCTTGAACCGGTTTTGATTAAACGGAATAGCCCTAGGTGCTTGAGAAGAACTGCCACCTTCGGTTCCGGTCTTTCGCTTCTTAGAGCCTAAGAATTTCGGTCCCATCTGAAATAATTACAGAAATGGCAACACAGAACCAACATGTTAACATAAAAATAACAAAAATAAACAGCTACAATCAGAATCAAAGCAATAGAACACTCCCCCTGCATCAAACAAAAACAGGCAGAAGAGGGAATTTTTCTGAAATCCCCAGACCGCGCTAAGCGCGCCTACCGCGCTAAGCGGGCTCTGCGATTTGCAGAAAAATTCCCTGCGAACCAGGGTTGCAACCAAACATTTCCAGCACCCAAATTCTATTCTAAACATGTACAAGGCACTGGAAATCAGATTATATCACTAAGTTTTCAAAACACAAACCCTAACCACAAAATTTCTATTCCTAATCTACAATTAAACCCTAAGATATAAAACAAGCATAACGAAATAGAAAAGGAAATGGAGAAGAAGCTGCTTACCTTGGTGATGATGAAGATGAAGAAAAAGCAAAGACTAAAATGGAGAAGCAAAGAGAAAGCAAGCTTAGAAGAGCAAAAATGGGGAAAATGAGGCACAAAGACCTCAAAACCCTATTTTCCCTTCAGAAAACGCGCTGGGCCGGGTCAAAGTCACAGGGCCCAAAATCAAAAATATTTTTTTTTTTTTTTTTCTGAAAACCAACCCGCGCTAAGCGGGGTATGAAGCGCGCTAAGCGCGCAAGTCTCTGGAACGAAGGGTTCCAAAATTTCAAAAGCGCGCTAAGCGGGCTAGGAGCGCGCTAAGCGCCCTTGACAGAACACAGAAAAATTTTTCTTTCTACCAGCATGTGAAACTTTACCGGTAGACTGATTTTGGCTCGACCAGAACGCAAAAAACATAAACGGTAAAAAACACATAAAACAAGCTGAATATATACAAATTGGGGTGCCTCCCAATAAGCGCTTTGTTTAACGTCGGTCAGCTCGACGGTCAAAGGCAATCAAGGATCACCAAACGATAAAACACAAGTTTCACGATTAAAATCACATCCTCGATAAACCTTCAACCTCTGACCATTAACTACCCATTCTTGCTTTGATTTTTGGTCCTCTATCACAATAGCCCCATGGCTTCTAATCTCTTTGACCAAAAACGGTCCGGACCATTTAGACTTCAACTTTCCCGGAAAAAGTCTTAACCGGGAATTGAAAAGTAAAACTAATTGCCCTACCTTAAAGTCCTTCATTCTAACCTTACTATCATGATAGAATTTGGTCTTTTCCTTGTAAATCGAATTAGACTTATAGGCATGCAATCTCATCTCTTCCAACTCATTAAGTTGGATTTTTCTTCTCTCTCCACACAACTTGTGGTCAAAATTCAAAAGCTTCAAGGCCCAATATGCCTTATGTTCTAATTCTACGGGAAGGTGGCAACTTTTACCATACACCATTTGGAATGGTGTAAGACCGATCGGTGCTTTAAAAGCGGTCCGATACGCCCACAAGGTTTCATCAAGCTTCATTGACCAATCCTTCCTAGAACTAGACACAGTTTTCTCAAGAATTCTCTTAATCTCTCGATTGGTCCTCTCAACTTGCCCATTAGTTTGTGGATGATATGGAGTAGCTACCTTGTGCTTTACTCCATATTGCTCCAACACTTTTTCAAGCGGAGCATTACAGAAATGAGATCCACCATCACTAATTAATACTCTTGGCGAGCCAAACCGCGAAAATATATTTTTCTTCAAAAACTTTATCACGGTCTTACCATCTGCTTTGGGTGAAGCAATCGCTTCCACCCACTTAGACACGTAATCCACAGCTACCAAGATGTATTCATTTGACATTGAGGAAGGGAATGGTCCAACAAAGTCAATACCCCAACAATCAAATACCTCAACTTCTACAATACTTTGGAGGGGCATTTCCTCTCTTTTCCCTATTCCACCAGTTCTTTGACAACTGTCGCATGAGGCAACATGGTGGTAAGCATCTTTGAACAAAGTAGGCCACCAAAATCCCGATTGAAGGACTTTCGTGGCCGTACGCAAACCATTAAAATGACCACCATAAGGCGAATTGTGGCAATGCCACAAAATGCTTTTTGTCTCCTCATCCGCGACACATCTTCTCAAGAGATTGTCACTACTCAACTTAAACAAGTGAGGATCGTCCCAAACATAAAAATTAGCATCGTTTAAAAACTTTTTTCTTTGATTCCAAGTTAGATCCTCCGGTATCCAGCCAGATGCTTTGTGATTAGCCATATCTGCGAACCAGGGTCTAACTTCTTGTACCATGTACAGTTTTTCATCGGGGAATTCTTCCCTCACTTCTTTTTCTTTGTTTGTCACCTCGGTATTCACTAACCGAGACAAATGATCCGCAATCAAATTTTCTGTACCTTTCTTATCTTTCACTTCAAGATCAAACTCTTGAAGCAAAAGAATCCACCGAATAAGCCTCTGTTTTGAATCAGGCTTGGTGAGAAGATATTTGATTGCGGCATGATCAGTATAACACACCACTTTAGAACCAATGAGGTAAGAGCGAAACTTTTCCAATGCAAATACAATTGCGAGCAATTCTTTTTCGGTAGTGGCATAGTTAACCTGTGCCTCATTTAAAACTTTGCTCGCATAATGTATAGCATGGAATTGTTTGTTCTTCCTTTGGCCTAAGACCGCACCAACCGCATAGTCACTCGCATCGCACATGAGTTCAAACTCAAGCGACCAATTAGGAGCGACAATTATGGGTGTGGTGGTCAAATTTGCTTTAAGTTCTAGGAAAGCTTTTAGACATGATTCATCAAAATTAAATTCCATACCTTTGTTGAGCAAATTACTCAAAGGCTTTGCGACCTTGGAGAAATCCTTGATGAATCTTCTATAGAACCCAGCATGTCCCAAGAAGCTCCTTATGCCTTTCACATTCACCGGAGGGGGAAGCTTTTCAATAACTTCAATTTTTGCCGGATCGACCTCAAGCCCCTTTGAAGAAACCTTGTGGCCAAGAACAATCCCATCCGTCACCATGAAAGTGCATTTCTCCCAGTTGAGAACCAAATTTGTCTCAATGCATCTCTCCATCACCACATCAAGGTTCTTCAAGCACAAGTCAAATGATGACCCGTACACAGAAAAATCATCCATGAACACCTCAATGCTTTTTTCGATCAAATCTGAGAAAATAGCTTGCATGCACCTTTGAAATGTTGCAGGAGCATTACATAGTCCAAATGGCATTCTTCGGTATGCAAAAACACCAAAAGGACATGTAAAAGCAGTTTTCTCGTGGTCCGCCGGATTCACTGATATTTGATTGTATCCCGAATAACCATCCAAGAAACAATAGAAATTTCTTCCGGCTAACCTCTCTAACATTTGATCCATAAAAGGTAATGGAAAGTGATCTTTTCTTGTTGCTTGGTTCAACCTCCTATAATCAATACACATTCGCCACCCGGTCACCGCTCTCGAAGGAATCAACTCGTTCTTCTCATTTCTCACAACTGTCAATCCACCCTTCTTAGGAACCACGTGCACCGGGCTCACCCATTCGCTATCGGAGATGGGATAAATCATCCCCGCCTCTAATAACTTCACAACCTCTTTTCTAACAACTTCTTTCATGGTTGGATTCAATCGCCTTTGAGGTTGTGCCACGGGCCGAAAATCATCTTCTAACATAATCTTATGCATACAATAGGCCGGACTAATACCCTTCAAGTCGGATAAAACCCATCCTATTGCTTCTTGATTATTTGTCAACACTTCCTTCAATCGATGCTCTTCCTTGTTAGACAAACCACTATTAATGATAACCGGCTTCGTAGAATTGTCACCGAGAAACACGTATTTCAAGTGAGATGGTAACACATTCAACTCCACCTTTTGCTCTTCAACTTTAGGTTCATCCTTCAACTCTTCAATTTGAGTTTCAAATGGATTCATCTCCTCACAAGCCTCTAAATTTCTCAAGCAATCTTCAATTTCCTTCTCTTGATCTTTGGTGAGAACTTCGAGAGCTTCCATTAAAGTCTTCTCAAGAGGATTCGACAAGTGCATTTGATTCTCCACTTTCATAATAGCCCTTTCGGTAGCATCGATTCTAAAACAATCATCCTCATCATTAGGATGCTTGATGGCTTCAAAGAGATCAAGACATAATTCTTCATCTTGGTACCTTAATTTCATTAAGCCATCATCAATATCGATCATCATTCGGGCCGTCTTCATAAAAGGCCTTCCTAAGATCAATGGAATCTCAGGATCTTCTTCCATGTCTATGACAATAAAATCAACAGGATACCAAAATTTGTCAACCTTGACAAGCAAGTCTTCCGCAACTCCATGAGGATGAGCTGTGGATTTATCTGCTAATGATAACGTCATTCTTGTCGGCTTCAAATCATTGATTCCTAATCTTCTCACCATAGACAATGGGATCAAATTAATGCTAGAACCGGTATCTACCAAACCTTTGCCTATGTGAACATTTCCAATAGACACCGGTAAGGTTACCCGCCCAGGATCATTTGATTTTATCGGAGTAGTGCGTTGAATTAACGCATTACAACAAGAGCTCACCGTTACTACCTCCGGATCCAAGAATCTTCTCTTCTTAGTGATTATGTCTTTGATGAATTTTGCATACATCGGCATTTGCTCTAATGCTTCGGAAAAAGGGACATTGATTTGCAACTTGCTAAAAATGTCCAAGAACCGAGCATAGTGCTTTGCATCTTCTTTCTTTGACGGACCGGGAGGGTAAGGTAATTTCTTCACTTGTATAGAATCATCCACCTTCTTCTTTCCCTTTTCACTCACACTCAATTTTTTTCTCTCTTTTTCTACAACTTTCTCAAGAGTTTCTTTTTCCACTAATTCTTTCTCTTTCTCATTTTCAACTAAATCACCCTCAACATTTTTTTCTACTTCAATCACCCTATCTTTTTCTTTCTCAACAATTTCCTCCTCAACTATTTCTCCTACACCCATATCAATTTTTCTACCGCTACGAGTTAGAATTGACTTACAATGCTCACGAGGATTTTCTTGTGTAGTAGCCGGAAAAGGACCTTTGTTTTGATCGGCAAGTTGCTTTGACAATTGCCCGACTTGAGTTTCAAGGTTCTTAATTGCGGCATCCGTACTCTTTTGGCTTGCAATTTGCAATTGCATGAATTGGCTAAGAGTGTCCTCGATAGAAAGCTTTGTTTGTTGAGGTTGTTGATTGTAACCGCCTTGATAAGGATTTTGACGATTCGATGGGCCCGCTTCCGGCCTCCATCCTTGTTGATAACCTTGATTACCTCTTTGTTGGTAACCTTGGTTATTGTTGTAAGGTTGTTGTTGTCTTCCACCATATCCTTGATTAGGATTAGACACATAATTCACCTCTTCACCCGGTGGAGGACAAAAACCTGTTTGATGGTCACCCCTACACAATTCACAACACATCACATGTTGATTTTTAGAAGGGCTCCCATTTATCTCTTTGATTTGTTGAGGGAGTTTTGACATTTGTTGAGTGAGCAATTCTACTTGTTGTGTCAATAACTTGTTTTGAGCAAGTATTGCATCACTAGTATTCAATTCAAGAACTCCCGGTTTTCTTTGCAATGCACTACGGTTGTGTTGCCCTTGATGATCGTTTAAAGCCATTCTATCAATGATAGCAATCGCTTCTGCAGCAGTTTTTGACATCAACGAACCACCCGCGGTAGCATCTAAAAGAGTTTTTGGTTGAGGTTGGAGTCCATTTCTAAAGATATGGATTTGAGACAATTCATCAAACCCATGACCTTTGCACTTTCTAACCATGGACTTGAACCTCTCCCATGCTTCATTGAGAGATTCATTCGACCCTTGAGAGAACACCGCAATAGAAGTTTTCGCTTCCATGAACCTATTGTGAGGAAAGAACCGATCCAAGAACTTCTCTTCTAACTCATTCCAATTTGTCATGACATTATTAGGTTGATCAAGGTACCATTCCTTAGCTTTTCCAATTAAGGAATGAGGAAAAAGTCTCCTGAACACCTGTTCTTCTTGGTCTTCCGGAGCACCAATTGTTCCGGCGATCTCGTAGAACTTTGTTAGATGAGTAAATGGATCCTCGTGATCTGCCCCTGTGAACGGATTTTGGTATAATAATTGAAGTAACCCCGTCTTCATCTCGGAGTTTCTTCCATTGGCCTGATCACGAGCAAATTGTGCATTGAGTCGAGGGCTATTAACACAAGGCCCTCGAGCTGGAACATTAGGGATCTCTCCTGCCATTTCTTCCTCAACTAAGTTTTCAACCGGAGTTGAAGAAGAAGATGCCTCTTGTTGCTGTCTTCTTTCCCTAGCTAGTTGTCTCCTCCTACGAGTTTTGCTATTCTCTCTACGAGCAGTCCTCTCAATCTCAGGATCAAAAAGGAGTTGATCTGCAGGTACACGTCCTCGCATAAACTGTAATCTGAAAAACTAACCAAGCAAATTAACAAACACAAGGAAAATAAATTTAGAAACAAGATATTAATTATAAGACTCAATACAAAACAAACTATTGCAATGCTTGCAATATCTAAACAACAATCCCCGGCAACGGCGCCATTTTGTTGAAAGAGTATTGTGGTGTACTTTTCGTTTATATCGTATCCACAGGGATTATTGCGATATCACCGCCGTTCTATAGCCTATTTTGTCTTGAGTTAATGTTACTTTAGTTTTAGGTTTGCAAAAGATCATTCAATTCTTTTAGTAGCAAAGAGTAAATTAATGAAAGTTCTAAGTTAAAGAAAATGTATCAAGATTCGATTTCATCGACCTAAATTTGTATGTTTCCTTATAAATAGATGCTTATGAACTTGCTAACGATCAATATAATTACGTATCGACACCTATATCGTCCGTGTCCGCAACGATATAGTTAGATTTACCGTATTGTTTAACCGACGATTTCTCCACCGTTTAAACAATACAAATAACGTTTTAAGAACCGATACTTAGTAAACATCAAACTCTAAATCCATGTCTGCAACTTATAGTTTGAAAGATGATTAGTTAGGTCTAGATACAAACATTGATGTCTCAAACATTTATACCAAAGGAAAAGCTTTAATAAACAAACTAAACCATCTATATTGATCATCACTTGTTCATACACATATATTCACAAGAAAAACATACAAAAGGCTAGGAAGATTACATCTTAACTTGATACAAAAGTGGTTTAGCTATCCATGAGAATGGTAGCTTGCACAAGAAGGTAAGGATGAAGATCAACAAGCATCAAATGGCGATTAATCGACGATCAAGGCTTCCAATCTTCAACTCTATATTTGCTACAGTGTATATTGCTCTTGTTTCTCTCTAAAATATCTCCCACCACCTCAAAAGTGATCTGGCCCATAAACAAATAAACAAAGTTTCGCAGACCGCGCTTAGCGCGGTGCAGCCCGCTAAGCGCGCTATCACTAATTGCTTAAACCGCCCAACCGCGCTAAGCGGGCTCCAGACCTCGCTTAGCGCGGAACTCTCTGCCAGAACTTCCTTCTTTTCTTCAAAAGCGCGCTTAGCGGGCTCAACCTCGCTTAGCGCGCTACCTCTTTTCAGCAATCCTTGGCTTTGGTCTTGGAACATCTTCAAAATGCGTTTTCCATGGTCCCAGCTTCCAATTATCTATAAAAACTACAAAATCCAACATAGATTGCAAAGATAAGAACTATTCAACAATAATATAAATATAAGAATAAATATATACCAAATGACAATAAAATACTACTTATTAACCACAAAAAGACTTGAGAGTTACCAAAAATTACCTAAGATATTTACACAAATTGGTAACTAACATGGCTCTACCAATTGATGCTACATGACCCATAACATATCAGTAGAGATGCCATACATTCATTTTCACCATGGCATAAGGATTAAAGAATATTCCCAAAACAATAACATGTTATTATGTAATGATTACATTTGGGAAATTTATGGCCAAGTGGTGAATCATCAAAGGCATCTCTTCCCAACCAATTAGAACTCTCCTCTGCATCAGAAATGTTCCCCAAGATCACAAGAGATCAATGGATAGGGAGCTAGCCCGAGTTTGCCATCATTACATTTGCAAGATTCCTTGAATTTCTTCATGGCCAAGAAACCAAAACTACCTCACTAAGCAAGCTCACTCTCTTCAATCTGTACAGAGATCTTTGCATATAAATACAAGTTCCCTCCTCAGTATTAGACACACCAAAGCAACTCCAATTCTTTCTTTCTCCTTCTCTCCCTCATGCTTATGGTTTTCAAAATTTCTTTGGCAAGAAGAATCGAATTCTTCAAACCAGAGCTCTTCTTTTGAAAATAAGCCTTCTAACATCTCAAGGAGGTTTATTAGAAGTGGTCCAAGTACCTGGAACACTTCTGTAAGTGCAAGAACACCATTTTCACTTTCAATTTGGAGAAAAGTCAGTTGGAGGTCTGTAGATCAATTCAGAGGGTGTCAAACAAGTCTAAGCATTCAGACTCATCCCTTAGGGTGTAGTGAAGCTATCCAGATGGTCGCAGCTCATCTGTAAGTGCATAATCACTAACCTCCATGTTCACTTGAAGCTCAAATAGAAGGAGTTGAGCAGAGCATTTCAGAAGCTTTCAAAGTAATTCAAGTGCCCAGATAGCATCACTAAGTCACCAGGAAGCTTTTGTGATCATTCATCCATAGCTAGAAGCTCTCCACCATAGCCATCAACCTCCATTTTCAAAGGTATTTTTTTCAAACTCTAACACTCTTATTTAAGTACTCTTTGCAATATATCTCGATACCAATTCATTCAGCATCATCAGAGGATTAAAAACCCTCTATCATCATTCATTTATTCTTCAGCATCATCATTTAATTTTAATCGCCAATAATTTTCCTTAGCAGAGTCTAGGTCCACATCTGTCTATCCTCAGTCAGAGTCAGCCTTAATCTTGGGCTTTAAAAAAGAAGTCTAAAACACTTAATTAAAACCCCTGGAAAGGGCCAGCCTCCAATAAGTCTTTAAAAGTCCAAAACCCCTGGAAAGGGTTAGCTTCCAAAAATTCAACTTTCAAAAGATAATTCTTCAGCTAAGTCAAAACCCCTGGAAAGAGTTAGCCTCCAAAATCACTCCTTTAAATCCAAATTCCCTGGAAAGGGTTAGCTTTCACAAATCATTTCTTCAAGTCCAGATTCCCTAGAAAGGGTCAGCTTCCACCATCTTTCATTTAAAACTTCAAAACTCCCCAGTTGAGCCCCACCTAAGTCAGTCTCAGTCAATAAAAACCAATTCCCCGGTAGGGTCTACTTTAGGTCAATCACTCAAACAAATTTCCCAATATAGTCAATCTTCAAACCTGGGTTTTTCATTCATCAATCCTTGCTTAACAAAAGCACAATCCCCAGTAGGATCAACCTTTAGTCTCTAAACAATAAAGTAATCCTCAATAGAGTAATCCCCTCAGAGTCAAAAGATCCCACACTGGTAGATCTTTCCCCATTTAAAAGTCAGCCTCAACCTTGGGCTTTGTACTAGGCAGATACTCCCTTTAGAGTCAAAACCCTCCTCATAGGTATTCCCCTTGAGAGTCAGCCACAACCTTGGGCTTTGTACAAGGCAGATAATAGAGTCTCCGCAGTGAGTCCTTCCCCCATCAAGTAGCCACAACCTTGGGCTTTGTACAAGGCACACCAAATAGAGTCATCCATACTCAGTTTCCTCAGCAGTCAGCCACAACCTTGGGCTTAGTAAAAGGCAGAAAATATTGTCTTCCCTAGCTAGAGTCAGCCACAACCTTGGGCTTCATACAAGGCACAAAGTAGAGTCACCCTAGGTAGAGTCAGCCTCAATTCTGGGCTTTGTACAGAACACAAAATTTCTTAGTTTAAGTTAATTCCCAGTAGAGTCATCTCTCAGAGTCAACAAAAACCTTTAAAAAAGCCTCAAGCTTGGGCCTCATACAAGCCAGCTAAAATCAAATCTTTCATAAAGTAGATAGACATAGCTTATCTCTATAGAGAGATATTTCTCCTATCTCACCACATTCAAACAAACAAACAAACATTTAAATTTTTAATTTTAAACATTCTCCCATTTAGGATTTTGAAAGACATGCTCTGGCACGTATTCCCAGGCATGTGTAACTTTCCCTAATTTGGTTGAGAATCTTTCTTTCATTCAAGAGACATTTGACTGGTATACTTGCACATACACAAGTAAGGTCCCTCTCTTAATGAAACAATTTCAGCTTTTCTGTCACTTTAAATGTTTGTGGTGGAATAGTAGAAATACCTCTCTGTAAAGACGACTTCATGTCTCTTTACTGTAAACAGAGATTTAATCCAAGCTTCAACCTTGAGCTTCAAGCAAGGCACCTAAAAACAATTAATTTCCCTAATTAGTTCTCCAAACTACAAAAAGCTCTGACTTCCATTAGGGATATGTAGGCATGAGGTTCACAAGGAATCTCAGCGAGCTAATCAAAAACCAAAAATAGTCAGTCTGTCTGTCTTTCATTTAATTCAATTCAATTTTTCCTCCTAACACAAAGGAGAAACTTTCTCAATCAATAAGCAGCAAACACAAACACATAGACACAGAGAAGGTTCCCATAGAGTACTACGGATATGTAGGGTGCTTAAAACCTTCCCTGTGTATAACCGACCTTCCGGACTCCAGAATTTCTAGTCTAAGTGAATCCCCACACTTAGCAAACTCCTAGGGTTTATTTGAGATCTTTTTCCCCTTCCTCTTCGTAGGATAATTAAAAAGTTCGTGTGCTATCGTAGGAAGAACTGAAATAAAATTCATCCCAAAAGCAGGCGCTTCTCTCCTTCCAAATTTCGTGTGAAGGGTCTAGCGTGCCGTCCTCCCAAGTGAAACGGGGAGGTAAAAAAACGACACCACAAGTGTCTTTTTGATGAAATCTAGATCGTTCACAGTGCTTACTTCCTTTACTTAATTAAAATATCACACGATCCTTAGGAATGGCTATAAGGCTTCCTTGATTACTACCTTTTTATTCTTTTGACAACACACTATTTTCTTGACTAATGGAGGTGGTACCCACCATGCATCGAAAAGCGATGGAAGATACTTCAGATGCATGGGTAGATTCTAAAATTTTAGTGACTAATTTTATTTTTCGCTCGCGAAGGTAACCTCGAAAGGGCTTTCCTTAAATTAGGTCCCTCCTCTAACTAGGCATACTGATCCTACAAGAAGATTAAAAAAAGATATGTGGTGAATATGGCGGGTGCGTCATCCCTTTTTACGATGGCATATTTTTTATTTTGGGTCTCTGATTTCCTTTTAACGATTTCAGGGTTAAGGTTATGAACCATCTGATGATTGCTCATTCGCAGTTGACAGTACTATAAAACGTGCAAACAAAAACGTAATGTTTACAACGTATTCATATACACCGCAGTGATAGGTTAAAATTTTTACACCCAGTGAGTTACTGGATTTATAAACAGTAATTTAATGACGGTTATTTTTAAACACCATAGTAAAAAATGATTTGTAGCACGCTTCGATTCCTAGCTACTACATTTTTTCCATTTTTTAGAGTATATTAAGCGTGTGTCACCTATCTCCATTATTTAAAAAATAAATTGTAAAGTTAACAATGGTTAATACACCAACCGTTGTTAGAGGACTTAAGTTTCCACAACGATTTCTTTGTCCAATCGAGATTAAAGGGTTTACTAATAAATTAAAAACAAAACTTATTTCGTATTTCTTTCATGAGATGCCCTAGGTGAACAAGTGAGCTAGAGACGACATAGGTGACGTAATCTTTACCCTCTTCGTATCCATTCATTTGGAGCTCAAATCTTCACCCTCTTCGTTCATTTGTTTCTTCAGCTTCCCAGTATGGTACTCTTCAACATCTTCATTCGCTTTTTATTGGTTTATGTTGTATATGCTCAAATCTTCACCCTCTTTGTTCATTTGAATCTTCAACTTCGAAGTACGGTAGTCTTCAACATCTTCATTCCTTATGTGCATAAGATTCTGCAACTTCGAAGTACAGTATTCTTCAACATCTTCATTCCTTTTTTCTTTGTATATATGCTCAAGTCAGTATGAGAGTACATTTTTCATAGGCTTTAGGTTTAGATTTGCTTTAGGTTTAGATTTGCTTTAGGTTTAGATTTTGATGTATCATTCATATTATCATATGTGTATAAAATTCAGAAGTTGTTATGGATCGTAGTTGAATGAAAGTTGGTAGATTAGGTCTGATTTATAAGAAATGAGTTCTTAAATTCCTTGAATACGCTGATAAACATATCCCCGATAATAATGGTATCTTTTATTGTCCTTGTATTGTTTGCGCGAATATCAGTAAGGGTACAAAGAAATAAATATTCCAGCACCTTTATTGTGATGGTATATGTCAAAATTATATAATATGGATGTGGCATGGTGAGGTGGATAAAGAGGAAAGTCAGGCGCCACAATGTCAAAGAGTGAATGAAGATGAATATATGCATGATCAACTAGAGGATATGTTCCGTGATATTGGGGAATCTTCTTTTAAGAATGCTCATATTTTTGATACCTTATGTAGTGATAAAGACATCCCTTTATATAAGGGATGCACAAATTTTACACGATTGTCGATGATGTTAAAGTTATTTAATCTGAAAAGGCAAAAAATGGATGGTCGGATAAAAGTTTCACGAAATTACTTGAATTGCTAAAGCAAATGTTACCAGAAGATAACAAATTGTCGGATTGTTACTATGAGGCCAAGAAGATATTGTGTCCAATGGGTCTGGAGTATATCAAAATACATGTTTGCCCTAATGATTGCATATTATACAGTAAAGAGTATAAAGATTTGTATCAATGTCTGAAATATGGTGTGTCACATTACAAGCTGAAGGCCAACGATAGTGATGACAATGACTATGACAATGTTAGTAGGAAGCATCCTCCTACTAAAGTGTTATGAAAGGAAGGATTCCTATCAAGAGCGGGGAAGGAAGTTCTAATTAAGTTGGTTGCTCAAGCTATCCCCGACTATATCATGAGTTGCTTCAAAATTCTAGATGGTGTGTGCAAAGAGATTGGAAGGATGTTTGTTAGGTTCTGGTAGGGAGCGAAACACAGAGATTGAAAGGTGCATTGAATGAGTTGCGAGAATATGGTAAAGGCTAAAGGAGTGGGAGGTTTTAGATTTAGGGGAATTGCTGACTTTAATATGAGTTTGTTGGAGAAGCATTTTTGGAGACTTCAAAAAGATGACAATTCTCTATTAAGAAGGGTGTGGAAACGTATTTTCTGAATTGTTATATTCAGGAAGTCAATGTTGGTTATGCCCCGAGTTACACGTGGAGAAGTGTTAGTGCCAAAGAGATGGTAACGAATGGCACAAGGTGGAGGATTGAAGATGGGTCGAAAGTGAGAATTTGGGATGATAATTTGGATTGCGAACAATATTGGGGTTTGAAATTATTAGTTCGGTCATAGGAGTGGAAAGAGATTCTAGAGTGTACGAATTGATTGATCATGATAATTTGTATAGTTGCAAAAGAATACTCTGGAGAGATGTTTCGATCTGACGGAGGTTAAACATGTTATTAGCATTCCCCTATCTTTTAGGCAGTCAGAAGACACATTGATTTGGCAAAGAGAAACAAATAGAGAATACTACATTAAGTTAGCTTATCATTTTATCAAAAAACATAGAGATGCTAGGAAAGATGGTCCCTCGAACCAGATCCAATGTCTATTTTGGAAGAAGATTTGGAAGGTTCCCATTTATGGGAGAATTCAAAACTTCATTTGGAGGCTTTGTGAGGATATTCTTCCAACCAAGGGTAACTTGCTTAAGAAAGGTTGTTGTATAAAAACCTTGTGTCCCTTTTGCCATTTGGCCCCTGAAACTGTTAATCATCTATTTATGTATTGCTCTTTTGCAAAAGTGGTGTGGTTTGCTTTTTCTTCTTGTACGAGATTGCCAGAAAATTTGGATTTGATTGATTGGTTGGATGCTTGCCTGGACAGTAAAGAGACTTATTCGGCACAATTGATTTGCATGACTCTTTGGAAGATTTGGCACGCGAGAAACATAAAGGTTTTTTAAAAAAAAAGAATGAGGTTTATCAAGAAGAACTGCACAGGAGGCGGAGGATAATGTGTCTGAATTCATTCTGGCCAGTCCAATGAGGATTAGCAGGAAAAGGAACATTACTGATGTCAGGATCCATAGTTTTCCTAAGATGTCCATTATGTTTTTGTGGATGCAGGTTGCTTCTCTAATGGTTACGTGGTGTTGGGGGTGTGTCATCAAGAATAAGCACAACAAGGTGGTTTTATCTGCGAGCAAAAAGGTGGAGAGCGATGTCGTTTCGGTTGTGGCAGAAACACCGTCGCTTAGATGGGGGATTCAGTTAGCAGAACACATTAAGCTGACCAAAATTGTGGCTCACTCAGATGCATTGTCTATGGTAGATTGCATGAATGATATCATCTCGTGCGTAGTCATTAATTCTATTATTAAGGACTGTCAGTTGCTCGTACAGGCTTTTCCCGTTTCAGCAGTTTTGTTTGTTGGTAGAAATCCGTAATGTTGTAGGATCCAAAACTTGATTGGGCTATATTCTCATTTCAGTTGCTTAATGAAATGGTTTAATTATAAAAGAAAATTTTAATATGTCCGAATTACACTTGCATATAAAATTTTATTTCACACTAACAAGTAAATTTTATTGTAAATCATACTAATACGTAAATTTTACTGTAAATTTTCAATAATATAGAGGGTTCTTTTCGAGTTTTCATAGATTGTCTAATCTAATTTTTTTTATGTATAAAATAATATAGGCAAAATACCTTTTTTGGTCCCTTATGTTAACCTCGGGGTTCATTTTGGTCTCTTAACTTCAAAAAATGTCATTTTGGTCCCTTAACTCTTCAAAAGGTGTCATTTTAGCCTTTTTGTCATATTAGCGACGAAAATAGCGACCGATTTTTGAGTTTTTCCGTCGCTAATGTGACAAAAAGGACTAAAATGACACTTTTTGAAGAGTTAAGGGACTAATGTGATACTTTTTGAAGTTAAGGGACCAAAATGAACCCCAAGATTAACATAAGAGACCAAAAAGGGTATTTTTCCAATAATATATTATGAATTCATATTGTGGTTAATATTCAAATAGCTAATGTAGATTATTTTAAAAGTTTTGTTTTGACCGGATAATACATATACTAGTAGAAGAAAAAAACATTCTTCAACTCCTTACGTGATTCTTCATATTCCCGAAAACTTTAAACATCACTAAGAACAGAAACATATAACAGCAACAAAAATAGATGATTTATCACAAATTCAACTAAAAATACAAGCCATCTTTAAAGAAAATTGAAGACCATGTTCCCTTAAATCAGGTACTTGTAATAAAGATATCCTATTGCAAAAATTCAAGCCAAATCTCACTTATTCGAACTCGCGATATCTTATTTATAAATTCATTTAAAATAGCAGCATTATTTTGTGGTAATAAATTATAAAAAAAATTATCACTCTAATTTTGCCTATAAGCAATATAATTAGTTAAAGCAAACAAAGGAGCACTCTTTTCAAAGTTAAAACCAACAAGACAATCTTGTGCATCCTTAACCAATTTTTCAGCAAACTCCTTTGATTTTTCCAATCCCAAAAGCTTAGGATATGTAACCTTATCAGCAACCAAATCCTTCCCTGCAGTTTTCCCCAATTCCTCAGAAGATTTTGTCACATCAAGAATATCATCAACAACCTGAAACAACAAACCAATACACCTGGCAAATTTTCTCAAAATTTCAATTTCATCTTCACTTCCACCACCAACTATTGCTCCCATAACAACCGAAGCTTCGAGTAAAGCCGCGGTTTTACGCAGATGAATAAACTCGAGTCTCTCCAAATCGACATTCGATAAACCTTCCGATTCTAAATCGACAATTTGTCCAGCAACAAGTCCTTCTTTTCCAACTGATTTCGCCAGCTCAGCAATTGCTCTAACAACTTTCTCAGGTGGGACCCCTTTGGTTGAAACGGCCACGTGCTCAAAAGCCAGCGAAAGCAGCGCGTCTCCAGCAAGGACTGCCACGTCCTCGCCGTAGACTTTGTGGCTCGTTGGCTTTCCACGTCTTAGATCGTCGTTGTCCATGCACGGTAAGTCGTCATGGATCAACGACATAGTGTGGATCATTTCCACAGCACATGCTGATGGGATAGATGTTTCTGCTTTGCCGCCTACGAGCTCGCAGGCGGCAATACAGAGAATTGGACGTACACGTTTTCCTCCCGCGAGGAGAGAGTATCTCATTGCTTCATGAATCTTCACCGGTTCTTGAAGTACAATTGATTCATCCAATGCTTTGTTAACAATATTAGCTTTTTCTAGCATGTAGACATTGAAATCGAAATTCGATTCCGTTTTTTCGATTTTTTTGTCTGCACTAGTTTGAACGGCAGAGATTTTGTTAGAGGAAAAAGAAGAAACCAAATTTCTTCTTCTTTGTTGATTGGTGATTGAGGAAATGGGAATAGCTAGAAATGGAATGAGAGTTTGGTGTTTGGTTGTGATTGTCTGCCTGAACATGGAATTGGGAGTAACCCATGTATTAACAATGATTGAACTCATTATTGGTGATTGATTTTTCTAGTGGCTATGTTCTTGCTCACCTAGTTATATTAATATATAGTTTCAACAAGGTTTTTGTCTTATGCTTTGTCAAATTGATTATATTAATACACGTAGATTTAGCTACTATAGGATTAAAAAAATTATTAAAATGGTTAGAGCTTGAATGAGAAAATATGAAAATAAGGTAATTTACTAATAAATATAATAAATTATTAATGTGATAAGAAGGAAAATTTTTAAAAATATTAAATAAATGTTTAAAAATGAGAAGTGTACATGAATCATTAACCTTTCCAAAATTGATTAAATTAAAATCCAAAAAAATAAAAAAAATTGTTTTGCATTAAAATGAAAATGAAACACACATATTCAATTTATTTATCAACAATTGAATTTTCCATTTTAAAATGAATACTAGTTGATTTTAAAATAATTATTTTACATTAAAAAATATAATCACATATGCATCCAAATAAAATAAATTCCATTAGATTTTGGAAATTAGTAACATTAAATTTCGTCAAATTTAATACAAAAACGCGACGAACCGTGATGGATAAGGGTTGTGAGACGTTCTAAAGTAGTCATTGTGTTAAGAGTTTGATCATGTGTTATGTTTCACGTTATTGATGTATTTATAATTAGAGAGGTTTGTAACCGAGTCTTCCTAAAATATAACAATCACTTTAAATATAAATAACTGATTTCTTTAAAGAAAGTATAATTAAGTCTCACGACTTTCCATGTTTGTTGATCCAATATATGCTTTACATACGGTTGTTCGTCAAAGACGGAACCATTAGAAATATAGATGACGTATCGGCAAAAGAGATACTAGAACAAAATAAAGGCGGCTTGATAGGTGGTAATCTCTTTCAATTATACAACTATAAAATTTAGTAAAAATTTAATTTTTATTTTAAATAACTCATAATATTATCTCTACAAAAAATATATATAATATAGAAATTTACTTTTACATATTTCAAAATAATAAAATATTCTGTCAAATTTATCCTAATCAAAATTCTCAAGTTTTCAGAGTTAGTATACTTTTTATTATATTTTTTTTATCAATTTTGTTTTAGAATTAATTTTATACAAGCTCTAAAAATAGTAGTATCTATATAACTATATTGAAAATAAAAAATTAAAAAGCCGTTTTCGGTATAACAATAAATATGAAAAGATGATCAATTTTATTTATATTTTATTGCAGAAAATGAATCAAAATTTATATATACTTTATAATTGAATGAATATTAGTTTGGTAAATATTATATACTAAATTATAGTATTCTCTAGTGATTATGTTTGGTTAATATAATTTGACATGACTCATTTTATTATGGTGTTGTTTAAAAACTAATATATTTTGTACTATAAAGTATCGGGTATCTTTCTATATACTTGCGATACTATTATTACTTTTTAAATGAAGAAATTAAAAGATTAAGGTGAAGGTGATAAGGTCAAGATGTGCCAAACTGCCAATACGTAAATGACAAACATAGAATTTGAAATTAATTGAGTTTTTAAGAAAAGAGAATCTGTATATGTTTGGTACGGTTCATCTAAACCACTAAACAAAAACCATGAACCGGGACGATCTTTCTAAATTATTAAGTGTCCTTGTTTGATGAAATATTTATAAAAACAAAAAGTTAGAATTCATCGATTTAATTGATTAAATTGAGAATCGGTCAGATCAGATTTGATGATATCTACATTTTAATTTGGTTAAATTGATTAAGGTTAAGTCGAATGATGAAATATTTAAAAAAAACAAGTTAGAATTGATCGATTTAATCGGTTAATTGAGAATCGGCCAAATCAAATTTAATCATATATACATCTTAATTTAATTAAATTGATCAAGACTAAGTCAACCAATTTTTATTTTTATTTTTATTTTATTTTTTAAATATCATTTTTTATATTTATTTTGTGATTTCGTATAAATAAGTTTTTTTTTTTTAATAAGCAATTGATTATAAGATATCGCACTAGGGGTGCAACCCTTACAACAAGGAAACACTAAAGAGTGTTGGTACAAAATAATGGTAATTTATACCAATCATAAAAAGTAATCCTACTTGGAGCTTCCCTATTGCTAACCCATCTCCAAGAAAAAAAAATTATATTAGATATCACCTCATCAAAGCTAAAAGTAGCATTGTCAAAAATAATGGTGTTTCTCATGTACCACAAACACCATATTAAAGCCATCCAAATTGAATTTAGTTTAGCTTTAATGTTGATGTTTTTCACCTTTTCTTGAATACACCCAAAGCTCTTGAACTCCTCTATAGAAAGATTAACATCATTACCCAACCAAATAAAAATTCTATTCCAAACCGCGTTTGAGACATGGCATTGATAGAAAAGATGATCCAAAGATTCCGGATGGTTAGTGCAAAAAGGACAATCAATGGAAGTGAAACTAGACACACCTCTATTGGCTAGTTGAACTTTGAGCGGTAATCTATTGATGAGAAATCTCCAAGAAAAAATCTTGATCTTTGCCGGGATGGTTGTCTTCCAAATAACATCCAACAACTTGATGGTGGGAATTGGCCAAGCTAGATCCTTTGCACTAGATACAAAATGTGAAACACTAGACACCGTGAAATCTCCGGTAGAGGTTAGGTTCCAATGGAATTCATCCGTTGCCGAAATGCCCGGCTCCACTCCTTCAAGAAGCATCTTTAAATCCCTTAGTTCTTCATCAAAAACCGAGCCCATACCTAGTAATGTGGAAATGGAAGAATTCGGGGCCGGGGAAATCAACATATCCCTTCCAAAGATAGCTTCCAAGTTCCAAGAAAATACACCATTGTTCCAATTAATAAGGTCACCCACCGCGCATAACTTGTTATTTGTGCGATCAAACAAATGCGGAAAAGAAACGCGGAGAGTTTGATCACCCAACCAACGACTATGCCAAAAAAGAATGTTGTTACCTTTCTTGAATTCACATTTTACCCAATCGGTGAAACCGTCTACCAAATCCTCCTCTTTGAAATCATTAAGAATAAGGTCTCTCCACCATTTAGAATCATCCCGGTTTAAAACTTCCTTGCAAGCAGCTAACACTTTAAGTTTCGGATTATGATATCTCAAAAGTAAAAATCTACTCCACATTGCCTTGTCTTCCTTTAAGATTCTCCACTTTCATTTTAGAAGAAGAGATTTGTTCATTTCGCCCACATCTCTTATACCCAACCCTCCTTTCTCTTTGGATTTGCAAACATTCTCCCACTTTACCCAATGGATGCATTTTGTCTTTACATTTCCACACCACAAAAAATTGCTAAGAAGGCTTCTTATCTCTTGAATAATTTTACTCGGAGCTTTATAGAAAGAAAGAGTAAAAATAGGAATAGCATTAAGAACGGATCCTATAAGGGTCACCCTCCCACCAATAGATATGTTTCTTCCCTTCCACTTTGACAATCTTGATTTAATGTTGTCAACTACCTCTTTCCACACCCTTTTCTTATTAGCTCCTTTTCCCACCCAAACACCAAGAAATTTAAACGGGAAGCTTCCTTTTTTGCAATATAGAAACATTGTGGCCGACTTGAAGAACCACTCTCCTATGTGAGTTCCAAAGAGGTTGCTCTTGTAGAAATTGATTTTCAATCCGGAAACAAATTCAAAACCTCTCAACAACACTTTCAAGCTCCATATATTATCATAAGTGGGCTCTCCTAGAATGATGGTATCATCCGCAAATTGAAGAATGTCCACAAAATCATTTTCTCCATATTTGAACGGTTTAAAATCTCCCACCTCCACCGAATTCTTAGTTAAGGCGGTTAAACCTTCCATGGCTAGAACGAATAAGAAAGGTGACTTCGTATAAATAAGTTGATCGAACTAATTGAACCTTGAGTTCAATGTTTTAGTCATTCAAAGGATTTATAACTAACTAGAGAAATGCTAAGGTCAGTTGCTTTAACATTCTCTATTTACACTCTCTT
Source organism: Vicia villosa (assembly GCF_029867415.1). Taxonomy (NCBI): domain Eukaryota; kingdom Viridiplantae; phylum Streptophyta; class Magnoliopsida; order Fabales; family Fabaceae; genus Vicia; species Vicia villosa. The sequence goes on along the minus strand of NC_081181.1, from coordinate 131,238,266 downwards.
ATTAATTGGGCCACGTCATACTATTAATTAAACTGGGAACTTGGTTACCGCCACTCTAAATTAAATACTTTATAGGGTTAAATAAGTTTTTAGTCCCTATAAATATGGCAACTTTCAATTTTAGCCCCTGTAAAAATTTTCTTCAAACAATGATCCTTGCAATATTTTCCGTCCCTATTTTTAGTCCCTCCCGTTAAATTTCATTAACAGAGGCTTACGTGGCACGCCACGTGTAACGCCACGTCAATTAAAGTCAATATTAATTAAAAATAGATAGATTGTGGGGGTTTTAAACCCCCTTTAAATAACTTAAAAAACCAAAAAAAATTAGGAGCAATTAATCAAACTGTTAGTAGGAGAGTGTAAATAGGGTAACACACTAACACTATTACAATTGTATACAAATTATGGGAATGGTATAATTGGCAAGTTAGAAATCCATACCAAAGCATTGTATTATCTTTAGCATTGAAAGCCTAACATAAGTATGAATTTGACTGAGAAAAAAATGGAATTAATGGTTAAAAGAAAGAAAAAAATTGATCCATATTCATATGAAGAGAATAAACTAACCGATTTCAAATCTTAAATTTCTCATATTTTCCAGTCACCAAATGGTTGAGGGAGAGAGTCTTGGTGGTGAATATTGAATCTTATTTTGTAAGATTAATGATTGAAAGCAATTTTGAATTTGAGGGATTGAACAACATGGAGAGCAATTGAGAGTGATTATGTAATCTTGAATTTTTACATGGTTTATTCATCTTAATCGTAAAAAGCTCTCTGTAAAATAAAAAGAATGGGTTATCATGAATTTGTAGGTTTGATAATGTGAAGAATGAGGGTAATAAATATTTCCCTACCAACAGTTTGATTAATTGCTCTTGAAAATTTCTAGTTTTTTAAGTTATTTAAGGGGGTTTAAAACCACCGCAATCTATCTATTTTTAATTAGTATTGACTTTAATTGACGTGGCGTTACACGTGGCGTGCCACGTAAGCCTCTGTTACTGAAATTTAACGGGAGGGACGGAAAATATTGCGAGGACTATTGTTTGAAGAACTTTTTTGCAGGGACTAAAATTGAAAGTTACCATATTTATAGGGACTAAAAACTTATTTAACCCTACTTTATAAATTAATAATTTTTTATTATTGGTATCTCAAGCGGCATTTTTTTCTCGCGCCAAATAATTACGTCTTACTCTTAGTGTATTTATTACAACTATAAAAAATGTATCTTCCTATCTCAATCTCATAAATAGAAAGCAATTTTGTCCATTTGTGAATGAAGGCTACACACCATTACTTCTACTGTTCAAGTCATATATCACATTTGGGTGTCTTTAAAGAGTAAACGTGTTCTTCATTTTGCAAGGTATGATTTATATGTTGTGTAGTACTTTTTTTCTCAATAGAATAAACATGTTCTTTTACTTTCTTAAATTGATATCATGTACTTTTTTTCCTATAAAAACATTCAAACTGTTATTGACTTATATTATTCTAAAATATTTTTTTATTGATTTTTATGTTTGTTCAGTGTGTATCGAACAATTGTCACTTTTTTAAATATTTATATATATGTATATTAGGAATTAATGGAATTCATTGGTGAAATTGAAGAGCCGGTTATTAGTGAGAATGCCAACAATGATTCATATGCTAGTGATTTAGAGGCTAATAATTTTCAAGAACCTTGCTTGGAAATGGAATTTGAGTCACAAGAAAATGCTTATTCTTTTTATATTCAGTATGCTAAATGTGTTGGATTTGGTGTTTCCACCAAAAGTAGTCGTCGTTCAAAGATTTTTAAATAATTTATTGATGTCAAATATGCTTGCACAAGATATGGAAATAAACGAGAGTCGACATCCCAAAATCCACGGCCTTGTTTGAAGGTGGATTGTAAGGCTGGCTTGCATATTAAAAGAAGATGTGATGGAAAGTGGGTTATCCATGGCTTCATTAAAGATCACAATCATGAACTTTTCCCAACATATGCACATTATTTTCCTTGTCATAGAAGCATCAATAAAACCAAAAGCAATGTATTGATACTTTGCAACATGTTGGAGTGAGAACAAATAAAATTTATGCCACAATGGCCAAACAACACGGAGGATATGAAAAAGTTGGTTGTTTGGAGAAAGATGTTAGAAATCATTTGGATAAGGAACGTCGTCTGAATTTAGAATCAGGAGATGCAAATGCAATGTTGGAGTGTTTTATGCTTATGCAAGAAGAAAATCCAAGATTTTTTTATGCATTTGATTTGGATGATGATGGTCGTGTAAAAAATGTATTTTGGGTGGATGCAAATGGTAGAGATGACTATCAAGAATTTGGAGATGTGATTTCATTTGATACCACATATATCACAAACAAATATAAAATGCCATTTGCTCCATTCATTGGTGTGAATAATCACTTTCAATCAAGACTCCTTGGTTGTGCATTACTAGCAAATGAGTCATCTGAGAGTTTCATATGGTTGATGAAAATATGGCTTAGGGCAATGGGCGGCAAACCTCCAAATGCAATAATAACCGATCAAGATAGAGCAATGAAAGTGGCCATTGAAGAGGTATTTCCAAACACTCGACATCGGTTTTGTTTGTGGCATATACTTAGAAAGGTGCCCGAGAAGTTAAGCCATGTAATGAGAAAAAATGAAGATTTCACCCGTGATTTTAACGCATGCATTTACAAGTCTCGGTCAATACAACAATTTGAAGATAAATGGAAAGAAATGGTATAGAAATTTCAACTGTCAGAGGATGGGTGGATTCGATCTTTGTATGGAGAACGTGTACATTGGGTTCCTGTTTACATGAAAGATACATTTTTTGGTGGCTTGTCAACGACTCAAAGATCAGAGAGCATTAACTCTTTTTTCGACAAATATGTCAACAAGAAAACTACATTAAAGGAGTTTGTTGAAAAATATAAGGTTGCTTTGCAAGATAGAGAAGAGGCAAAAAATGCATGTTGATTTTAATACATGGCATAAACAACCTGTTCTTAAAACTCCATCACCTTTTGAGAAGCAAATGTCAATGATTTATACACATGAAATTTTCAAAAAGTTTCAAGTAGAAGTTACAGGGTTATCTGGATGCCATCTTTTGAAAAAGAGTGAACATGGTGTGCACACCTCTTTTACAATATTTGACTTTCAAAAGAATGAAGAATTTGTTGTAGAGTGGGATGCATTGAAAGAGGACATTTCTTGTGTATGTCGTTTATTTAAGTATAATGGATATCTTTGTAGCATTCATTAATGGCCCTCCAATCTAATGGTATATTTGTTTTCCCATCACAATATATATTAAGAAGATGGACAAAGGATATTAGAAGTCGGTATCATAAAGGTAAAGTTAATAGAGATGTTTGTTCTAATAAGGAGAGATATGATCGTCTATATCAAAAGACATTCCAATTGTTGGAGGAAGAATCATTAACTAATGAGAGTTACAACTTTGCAAGTTATGCACTAGAAGAGACCTTAAAAGAGTGTGCAATCATTAATCAGTCCTTGAAAACTGGGCAAAAGAATATTGAGAAGAACAGTTTACTTGACAAGAAATTGCTTGATCCTCCGGTGTCAAAAACAAAAGGGGCTCCGAGAAGAATGAAGAGCGGCATTGAGAGAGGTCGGAAGAGAACATCTAATGGAAGAGTGAAAAAGGTTGGAGTTTATTATTTCATCAAATTTTCTCACAAATATTATTATTTAACTCTAAGCCTAATGATTGTGATTTTTACCATGTGATTATATGAAAATGAAGGTTGCTGTTGTTGAAAAAGAAACAATAATTCTTAATGAAGAAGTAGTGGCTACATCAACAACAATGGTATAAGATTTTATATTAACTATATGATTTGATATTTTATTTGTAACTATACTGGAAGAACTCTACTAATTATCTCTCATTTTTTTCTCATATATAGGCAAACCAATCAAGTTTAAGGAATTGAAGTATCAACCAGAATTTTTTACTCAAAATTTTTATTTTATTCAGCAAATGTATTTCTTTTTGTTTTATTTAACAGAATACTCAGCTGATATTTGCTTTTGTTGTGTTAAGAATTAGACTAAAAGTATTGTTATGGCTTGGTTACATGGGAACATGAGTGAGACAAATATGGTTTGAATATGTGGTGGAACAAATATGGTTAAAGTTCATGGAAGAAGTGAAATAAAATAGAACAGTCTCTGGTTCAGTTTTTTATTTAAGCAAAGTGTTTAAATTTTGTCTTATATGAAAAAAATATGGTGACTTTATTATGCAGGAAAAGAATAGTCTCTGGTTCAATTTTTTATTTATTATGCAGGAAAAGAATAGTCTTTGGTTCAATTTTTTATTTAAGCCAAGTGTTTAAATTTTGTCTTATATGAAAAAAATATGGTGAATTTATTATGTAGAATTATGCCGGAAAAGAAGTTTTTTTTTTTTTTGACTAAAAAGATATTCATTCATTCAAATTGAAATGCCGGAAAAGAAGTTAAAATAATAAAGTATGTGTTTTGTGATAATTCAACCGGTTAATCCGGTAAACAAGTAAACACTTTTAAAAATAAGATAACGTGACAGTTTGTATTGGAGAGTGTTTAAAGGAGAGTGAAAAAGCAACTGACGGTAGCATTTCTCTAACTATAAATATAGTTTGTATTTTAATTTTGAAATAGCATTTTTTTTACAATTTAGTAGAAAAAAATTAAAATATTTAATAATTATCTTGGTGCATCAAAAATTTATTTTTTAAATATTAAGAGTTTAACTTTATTTATAACATTAAGAAAAGAAATTCAAATATCATTTAAAATATGAATATTTTACCCAAAAGAAAACTATTTAAAAGGGATGTAAATATTTTAATAATTTTGTTAAATTTTTATTAAAAAATGGTTCGAAAAGGATATACTAATTTGACTGACACTATCTAATTTGTTAAATTAGATTAAAATTTTCAAATTCAAATAATAATTTAGTCAAAAAAATTGAATGGTTAAATTATGAGATATCTCAATCCATCCCTTATTCTTTTAGACATTCGACGAAATTTCAATTATGCCTCCTATTTTCAGAGATATACATCAGGAAATACTTTTTTTTGTCAAAATTTGATTTTTTTTTCCTCGAAGGTATATCTACGGAAGTAGTTTAAAATTGTAAATGTTAAAAAAAATTCATAATAATTCAGTTAAGAAAATGTTCCGGTTATACACCTCTGGACTAAATTGAGAAATTTTCATAATAACTTAGTTAAGAAAAACGCGCATTGGCTTGAGTCTTGAGAGTATGTTCATCTCAAGGTCCTGAGTTCGAATCCAGCTAAGTGCTAACAATTCTTGTTGGGGCAGTTCATCCAGAACTTTGCTCTGGCTTTAAACGGGACTCTTGCTAGTGGACGATAGAATTGGTTCTCTTGGATTAATCGATCACAAAGTCGGATATCAAAATTTCAAAAACAAACGCGCAGGATGCGTGAGAAGTCCAAGGGATAAAATAAGAGATTTCCTAAATTATTTCGCTCTTGTGATATTCAATGAAATAAAATGTCTATTTTTTTAGGGGTTGGTAATTAATAAGACTTGATTGATGTGAGTTTAGTCTTGTTCTTCCTGTTTTGACTTTTGAGGAGTAGATGATTTATTTTACATCGAGTTTGTTTTGGTTAGCTTTTAGGGCATGTAGTAGCTGCCCAAATTTATAGTGTTGACAACTTTGGATTTATGTTGGATATCTATAAATTATTAACGTTATATTATTTAGAGTCTGCTTGTTTTAGTTTTTTTTTTAAATAATTTTTATAGTGTAATATAATTTTATGTAAAAGAATTTTATAAAAAAAAAATTTATAAAAATTTCAAATGAAAACTTGGTTTGAATAGTTATTTTTAAAATGTTATTTTAGGTATTTTAACTTTTTATTGAAAGTTTTTTAGATATCAAAATTTTAAAAAATCACTTAATTTTGAAGTTATTTCAAATCAATCTTCATAATTTTTTTTTTTTTGAAATACCACTTTTTGAAAACACCTCTTTGTAATGGTTTCGAAAATGCATCTCTGAATGATAGTTTGAGATTTTCAGGGGTGATTTTCACCACCACCAGAATTACCCATGAATTTCAACTATCTTATTCATTGTAAGATTTAAAGGTATATGAACCAATATTGTGAGGGACCGGTGCTGAAATGCCAATTTTAGTTGTCGACCAAATTATAGGTCGAAATGGTCCAAGGAAGCTCTCTGGTCGAAGGACCTTCAACATGGCAAAAATACAGTCGAAGTTTCATAGGTGTTTTGTAGGGGTGTTCGCGGTGCGGTTTGGGCGGTTTTGACGTAAAAAATCTTCCGAACCGCAAGAGAAAAAGTGTGCGGTTCGGTTTGGTTTAGTTGGCTTTTAGAAATAAAACCAAACCAAACAAACTAATGCGGTTTGGATTAGTTCGGTTGGTTCATTTTTTTATAAAAATTTATTGAGCCATACATACACATATAGATGACAGTATAATTTTGTATTTAGTCATTTATGCGTTATCAAATAACAACAAAATTCATCATATTTGGATAACATTTTTCCATTTAATATACAAAAATAATATTAGATAAAAGTGGAATAAAAAACATAAAATGGTAGCATAAAATAATATCAAAAACATTATAATGAAATCAAAAAAAGAAGAGATGAAATATTAGAGAAGATGAAAAGGAAAGAGCTGAAGAGATGAGAAGTTAGATAAAAAGAGGAACATTAAAAACGTAATTGGAAGAGAGAATAGTAGAATAAAAATAATAAGATGAAAAAGAAAGAACTTAAGAGATGAAAGACTAGAAAATAATAGGTGATATGTACTTGGAAAAGAAGATGAGAAGAAGACGCAATATCGCTAGGACATATTTGATAAGACCTAAACTGAAACCTTAAGTGTGAGGAAGAGAGAATCATTTGTAATCGTAAGGTTAAGGCATAATAGGTTTGAGTTTGTGATGGATATAAGTTAATTGGAGTTTGGGGGGTTGTAACATGTTGTGAAAAACGATACCAATAACAAAGTATAATAGGGAATTAGGGAAGATAAGAAGAACATAAGAATTGGTTATAACTGCTATTCTTTCACTTTCTCTTAAAACAAGATTACAAGTTTACAAGAATAACAAATAACCTCTCTCACCCTAAATCAGGATTTGCAGCTTAGCAATGATGAGAGACTAGTATGCTATTTATAATAAAACCTAACATACTAACTAATGGGTTTTTTTTTCCACAAGGCCCATTACACAAGCCAACTTAATAAACAAGCTAACTTAACAAATTAGGGTTTAAACACTAAACCTAATTTAACATGCTAACAACCCTAGCATCTTCGACACAAGCATGTGAACAACCTTCGACTTCATGCTTAATCCTGTCAAACCAAGAAGCTACCCTTCGACCATACTAGAGTTCGATCCAATATCTCACAAATCTCCACCTTGGATCTAACTCTACAACATCAAGGGAACAAACTAGTTTTCTTCATGCAGCTTTATCAACTGCATACAGTGGAAAAACTTGCAACTCGGCAATGTCTTGGTGATCATATCAGCAGCATTGTCTTCAGTCGAAACCTTCAACACTTGGACTTCTCCACGCTCGATTACTCCTCTGACGAAATGCAGCCTCACATCAATGTGCTTAGTTCGCTCATGATAGGCTGAATTCTTCGACAGGTGTATTGCACTTTGACTATCACATTTAACAGTAATACCTCGGCCTTGAAGTTTCAGCTCCTTCGCAAAACCTTCAAGCCACAATGCTTCTTTCACAGCTTCAGGTAGGGCAATATACTCTGCTTCAGTGGTTGATAGAGCAACAACCTTCTGAAGTGTTGCTTTCCAACTAATTGCAGTGTCAAACATAGTGAAAACATATCTAGAAATAGATTTTCTGGAATCCATACAACCTGCATAATCAGAGTCGACATAACCTTCAATTGATGCTTTACTATCTTCACCCAAGGCTCCACCATAAATTAGGACTCTGTTCAGAGACCCATTTATGTACCTTAAAATCCACTTTAATGCTTGCTAGTGAGCCTTTCTAGGATTCGCCATGTACCTGCTTACAAGGCTTACTGCATATGCTATGTCGGGTCTAGTACAGACCATAGCATACATCAAAGAACCAACTATATTAGCATATGAGATGTTATTCATATAGGCTCTTTCGACATCAGTACTGGGACACTGATCAATACTCAGCTTGAATTGAGGGTTTGTTGGAGTCACAACTGGCTTCGAATTCGACATACCAAACTTTTCGAGAATCTTCCGTAGATATGCTTCTTGAGATAAGCATAACTTCGACTTCTTTCTATCTCTTCAAATGTCAATTCCAAGAATCCTGGAAGCAGCTCCCAGATCCTTCATATCGAACTCCTTATTGAGTTCAGCCTTCACCCTCGTCACATCTTCAACATTGTTGCTTGCTATGAGAATATCATCCACATAAAGCAACAAAATAACAAATGAATTACCAAGTCGAAATCTGAAGTAAACGCAGTGGTCGAACTGACTTTTAATGAAACTTATGCGTGCCATGAACTTGTCGAATCTCCTATTCCACTGTCGAGGAGATTGTTTCAGCCATACAAAGATCTCTTTAACTTGCACACTTAATCTTCCTTCCCCTTTTCGACATACCCTTCAGGTTGCCTCATCACGATCGTTTCATCTAGATCACCATACAAGAACGCAGTCTTCACATCCATCTGTTCCAGTTCAAGATCGAACTGTGCTACCATGGCAAGTAACATTCGAATGGACCTATGCTTCACAACAGGAGACAACACATCATTGAAGTCGACACCTTCTTTCTGAGTGAAACCCCTTGCAACTAACCTTGCCTTGTATCTTTTCGACGTCACTCCTTCAATTCCTTCCTTAACTTTGAAAATCCATTTACAGCTGACTAACCTTGCCCCAACAGGTTTCTTGATCAATTCCCAAGTATGATTATCATGAAGAGATTTCATCTCATCATCCATGGCCTTCAGCCATTCAGTCTTATTTTGACTCCTCATAACTTCCTTGTAGTCTCTAGGTTCTTCGTCTAGAACCTCACTTGCAGAGATTAAGGCATAAGCTATAAGATCTGCATACCCAAGCCTCTGAGGTGCCTTTATGACTCTTCTCGACCTATCTCTCGACAATAGGTAGTCATCGTCAGTTTCCTCAACTTCCTCAGCATCTTCTGCTTCTTCTTCGACTTCATCAGGGATATGCAATTCAGCATCAACATGCTCCACCTCAACAGGAATCTCTACCTGTTCCAGCTCTTCGTCAGATGTTTCTGTACTTCGACCAACATCATCAGTTTTCTTAAAAGCCATTTCAGCTTCATTGAAAACTACATCTCGACTAGTGATACACCTCCTGTGACCTGGCTCTAGGCACCATAGCCTATAAGCTTTGACTCCTTCTGGGTATCCCATGAACATGCATTTCAGAGCTCTAGGTTCGACCTTGTCTTGCCTAATGTGAGCATAGGCTACGCAGCCAAATACTCTCAGTTTGTCGAGATCTGGTGGATGTCCCGACCAAACTTCTTCAGGTGTCTTCATATCTAACGCTGTCGAAGGACATTTGTTTATCATATATGTTGCTGTCGAAACAGCCTCAGCCCAGAACACCTTCGTTAACCCCGCACTAGTCAACATGCATTTGACTCTCTCCAAAATAGTTCGATTAAACCTTTCAGCCAAACCATTTTGCTGTGGAGTACCTGCATTAGTTTTATGCCTTGCAATACCAGAGGCAGCACAAAAACTGTCGAATGCCTCATTGCAAAATTCAAGGCCATTGTCGGTTCTCAACCTCTTGACCTTTCTGCCAGTCTGATTTTCAACCAGAGTCTTCCAACTTTTGAAATTCTCAAAAGTTTCATCCTTAGTCTTCTGGATGAATACCCATAATTTTATGGAATAATCATCTACTATGGATAGAAAATACCTTGCTCCTGAATGTGATGGACACCTTGCAGGCCCCCAAAGATCAGCATGGATGTAATCAAGGGATCCATGTGTTCTTTGTTTTCCTTTGTTGAACTTCACTCTGCAAGATTTTCCAAGTACACAGGGTTCACAAAACTTCATCTTTTCGACTTTGTCTCCACCAAGCAGATTTTGTTTCCCTTAATTCGACCAAACCCCTTTCACTGACATGGCCCAATCTCATGTGCCAGATTTCTGTTTTCGACAAAGGTTTCGTGGATGCAACATTTGTTGAACCACTTACAACTTCAGCCTCAAGGGTATATAAGCCTTGTTTCTTCACGCCTCTTAAAACTTCCTTCGAACCCTTCATGACTCTTAGGATACTTTTCTCTCCTTGGAAAACATATCCTTTCTTGTCGAATTCACCAAGAGAAAGCAGATTTCTCTTCAAATCAGGAACATACCTGACTTCAGTCAACAACCTTATTAACTTATCATGGAGCTTGAATCTCACAGATCCAACACCTGCAATCTTGCAAGCCTTGTTGTTTCCCAGCAATACTGATCCACCATCTTGATCACATAATTCCTCGAACAAGTCTTTGTTTGGAGTCATGTGCCAAGTGCAACCTGAATCCATAATCCACTCCTTCTTAGAGTCACTGCTTGAAACCACAAGAACATCAAATGATTTGAAATCATCTTGAACAATGGCAGCGTTGCCATTATCCTTACCTCCATGATATTTCAGGCGTTCAGGGCACACCTTTCTTGTGTGACCCTCCTTCTTACAATGGTAACATCGAATTCCAGATGCTTCGCCATAGTAAGACTTCGACTGGCTTTTGCCTTTCTTCTTGTCGAACTTACCATCCTTTCATAAGAGTTTTCCTTTAACGGCCAAACCTTCGCCAACAGTCGAAGGTTTATGCTCCTTTCGTTCATTCAAGTCCTTAGAGTACAAGGCTGATTGAACTTCTTCAAACGTCAGGGACTCCCTTCCATACAAGAGAGTTTCTTTGAAGTGAGCATGTGATCGAGGCAAAGAACACAATAGTAACAGCGCTTGATCTTCATCATCGATCTTCACATCAATATTTTCAAGATCAAGAATCAGCTTGTTGAACATATCCAACTGCTCAGCCAATACTTTGTCTTCAATCATCTTGAATGAATACAAAGCTTGCTTCAGGTAGAGTCGATTTAACAGCGATTTGGTCATATACAAACTTTCAAGTTTCACCCATAACCCTGATGCCGTCGTCTCCTTTGATACCTGCCGGAGAACCTTATCACCAAGGCTCAACAAAATTGCGTTGTGTGCTTTCTCGATCATATTCGTCTTCTCTGATGCCGTCAATTCTGCATTCATGGCTGCCTCTCCCTTCAACGCTTCCAAACAACCCTGCTGAACCAGTAGGGCTTTCATCTTCAAGCGCCACAGACCGAAATCATTCACTCCGGTGAACTTTTCAATCTCATACTTTGTTGAAGGCATCTTCTCCATGCTCACCGCACCAATTTGTTGTGAAAAACGATACCAATAACAAAGTATAATAGGGAATTAGGGAAGATAAGAAGAACACAAGAATTGGTTATAAATGCTATTCTTTCACTTTCTCTTAAAACAAGATTACAAGTTTACAAGAATAACAAATAGCCTATCTCACCCTAAATCAGGATGTGCAGCTTAGCAATGATGAGAGACTAGTATGCTATTTATAATAAAACCTAACATACTAACTAATGGGTTTTTTTTTCCACAAGGCCCATTACACAAGCCAACTTAATAAACAAGCTAACTTAACAAATTAGGGTTTAAACACTAAACCTAATTTAACATGCTAACAACCCTAGCATCTTCGACACAAGCATGTGAACAACCTTCGACTTCATGCTTAATCCTGTCAAACCAAGAAGCTACCCTTCGACCATACTAGAGTTCGATCCAATATCTCACATAACATAATATGTTTTGGTTCGGTATGGTTTGTAAAATACAAACCGCAAATCGAACCGAACCGCACAGTTTGTTAAAAAATGGCCCAAACACATCCGAAACAAATGCATTTTGTTGCGGTTTCGATTTGGTTTGGTTCGATTTTGCGGTTTTCTATTGGGCCGGTTTGGTTTTGAACTCCCCTAGTGTTTTGTACTTGGAAGGAAAAACTTAAGAGAAACTTAGTTGTTTGATAATCAAAATTGGTCGAAGTCGAAGCTAGTGGATAAGATCATATAGTTTCTTCTAAAAACACGTGGAAGTCCAATAGACGAATGTTGCATGACATGGACACGTGGTAGCCTATGCTTAGTCGACCGCTAGGGCATTTACTAGTTAGGATATCTATATAAGCAGCGTTGTTTGTAGTTTTAGAGGTCCGCATTTTTACGTTGTTTAAGAAAAAATCTAAATCTCTGTGTCAAAAAGTGAGAAACGAGTGTTACCTCTGAGAATGTATGTATGCATACCATTTCTTTTTCATGCAATATGTTTACTTTACTTTAAAAGTATGTTACTTTAAGTTTCTGCATTTTCTTCGAGTTGTTTTCTTGAATTCCAAGTTACTTTGTTCAACATTGTATCCCTTTGCTTATTAAATATAAGCAAAATTATAATGAAACACATTTTAGCATAATAAAGTCATAGGATTCAGTAGTCGATTCTGCAAAGTAGCCTTTAATAAGAGACTAGCGGTTGTTTGCCAAAATCCAAGGTGAACAAATTGGCACACCTGGTGGATCCTTTGTGTTAATGTTGTTAATTGACCAAAAAATTATTGTTTTCGGTAACTATGAAAACATCCGTGGTGTTTTAATTATGAATGATAATGAGAAGTGGTAGACAATTAACCAAAATGTCTAATACAAATACAAACACTTCTGCACCTCAGAACAATAGTTCCACTACAAGAAAATTGGCAAGTTGCGACAGCTAATTTTGGCAAGTTACGGCGGTTTGAACCGCCACAAATTACTGGTCGCAACAGTTGTTGTTCTGTCGTCAAAATGTGTGTCGTCAGGCTCTACTGCGACGGTTGCTAAAACCGCCATACCAAGTGTCGTTATTATTTGCGACGGGTAACAAACTGCCTTAATCAATTATTTGCGACAATTTCAAACCGTCGTGCATTTTTTTATGTGTATTGATTTAAATGCCTACTACGACGGTTTCCAACCGTCGTTATTTACTTTACATTATTTTTAAAACAAATTACGGAGGTTTGTAACCCCCGCTAAATATATTAGTCTAACAAAAAAAACTACAAATGCGGAATAGCTTATAAAAAAAGGCCAAAATCATGCCACTGAAAATCTATTATAATTTAAACATTACTAATAGTAACAACAATTATTATTGCAATTACATCCCTTTAACAACCTGAGTATTACTCCTATTACAACAAGTATTATTGATAATATATGAAAATAGAAAAGAAAATGCCATACATTAGTTCAGTAAATTCGTATCTACGACCAACTTCCTAGTGTAATAAAACAACCTAAAATAAATAACACATACAGAACTTTCATATGGTACTGAGTGAGGTTGAAGTTTCATCTTTAACTACCTCCTCTTCACCACAACAAGTCCATGCCAAGTTCACAGCCAAGTCTTCTACCCCAACAAGCAAAGACAAAGCACTAATCCTTCAAAAGTTCAAGCCAAACCAAACCAAGTCAAGTTTATCTCTAATCAGTTATATCTTTGATGTAAAAATTCAAAGGAACAAAGGATAGAGAACTAATATGGTGGTTGGCACTAACATAAAAATATAATGTTGGCTATAATTTACCTGTAGAATCCTGCAATTGATAATGCATCAATGTTTGACTCAGTCCGTCCAATCATCATAACATCTACATCCCCTCAATTCTTTAACACCGACATCAAAACGAGGACTAAGAACACCACACTTGTTCCATCTTCCATTCAACTCCACGACAATTTTACTAGCTCGATGATCATTAGAATGGAGAGCTACTAAGCACTCCATACGAGCTCAGCTCCGTGGCAGTAGATTTCTTGATCTCTATAACTCTTTTTCAATCATTCAATAAAGCATCCTCTTATTATTCCTCATTCTATTCTTTATATTATTCTCACTATTTTCAATATATCTTGTATTTATTATAGCATGAAGTCGCACAAATTACTTTAGTGACAAATAAGCTTCTAGATATCTCACAATAAATTCTTAATTCTAACATCAATATATCATACTTTAACTATCAATACAAGTGCAGTACATAGTTCACAAGAGAGATCCACCCAATACATTCATTTCAGCGAGTCTACTACCATTATCAATGGTTAACAGGTACATACAAAAGTTTATTTCCAAATCGTAAATGATTAACTATAGAAGCTGCACATTCCTTATTCTCTGGTGAACTCAACAAGAATTTCAACAAGAATTATTATATATTCTCACTGTAGCCCTTATTTCATAAGTTCTTTCTCTTTCTCTACTCTAGCTAACTATATATTCTCACTGTAACCCTTATTTCATAAGTTCTTTCTCTTTCTCTACTCTATCACTTCTATTGTTAACAGTTGCTACGAGATATAAGGTTTACGCTAAAAATTATTAACAATTTTAACATTGCCCATTTAAAAAAAAAAAACATCTAGCTGCTAATACCTAGCAAAGTGCAACATCAAATCTAGAATAGTTTAAAAAATATACATACTTGTATTAAAGTTGTGGTGACATCATCCTCTGTGAATTTTAAGAATTCAACTGCCCAATCATCAACATGTCCAAACACAGCTTTTTGCCTTTCAGCTTCAAGCAAAATAGAATCGCGATACAAGAATCTTTGCCAGATTTTCTGAACATTCGCTAGCTTCAAATTGATTTCTGTTTCATTGAACCCCTGCAAATCACAAACCATTCATACAATCTTCTTTCCTAAGATGACAACTATATGCGAAGGCTATGGATTTCTATTGTATTATCAACTATGTAATATAAAAGGAAAGGGAGGGGGAAGGGAGGAATGAGTACCCGAAGAATCTTTATCATGTTGGGAATTTCTTCTTCTGATATTCGAACGGCAAAGCTATCATAGTTGAGTACATTTTCGTATGGTAAGAAAATCCCATCCTACAGAACAAAGAAACAAAACAGAAAAAAGTATACAGTTACCATCAATGATAATTTCAGTTCAGTCATTTAGTAACAGATTATCAACATGAGGAAGATAGTAAACACATCGGGTCGAATGTATTTCATAGCATCAAGTATTGTCATGCCTAACAAAAAAGAAGCACAACATTGTCAAAATAAAACCATTTTTTAGTACTGGAATGAATGAGAACATAAAACATTTAAGATAAAGAGAAAATTCTTGATTAAAAGTGAAGTTTAATTACCTTGTTTTCTTATATGTTAGAGATGTAACAGATGAAACAATCTTTGTAGTCTTGTGCAGAACACTTCATCAGCACTCATCATTTGCTGAATTGATATTGAACATTCCACCACCTGAACAAGTTCATGTTACCAAATTAAGTCACAAGAACATCATAATTCAACAAAATAATTAAGTGCACTTTAACACAAATTGAAATCGAAACCTGGAAATTGAAATACCTTCAAATTGTAATCGAAACATGGAATTTGAAATCAAAACATGGAAACTGAAATCGAAACCGAAATATGTAGTGAGTAGTAAATTGAAATTGAAATCGAAATTGATATTCAAACCGAAATTGAAACAAGGAAATATAGTGCATGCCAAATTGAAACCAAAACCTAAGGAACAATAAATTGAAATGGAAATTAGAAATGCAGTGAGCGGAAAATCAAAATAAATATCAAAACGAGGGTGAGATGTGACAGATAACTAATTGCTTGTGAAAGATCTATCCAAAAAGACCAGATCCTGAAACAGTTTTCTCCATTTGACATTAGGGTTTCTTCACTGCCATAACCATGGCATTGAATAATAAGAAACATCAACTTATCACACAGCAGCAACTAATGTAAAATGAAGCACCCACACAACCTGATAGAAGGAATTGTACATCAATAATAGCTAAAACATTAGGAACATAACTTAGATGCCATCATGCCATATAAACATCACTACATGCAATATTCAAGACCTGATAACTTGTCCCAATTATATTTTCATCATATTGGGTACTGCTGAAACAGAATAATCAATAATAGCAATTTTAAGGTAACAAAGAAGCTGATGTATCAATAGATTATTGGGAAGAGGAGTTCAGAAAAAATTTCAGGCCCTTTTGGAAGCAACCAAGAGTAAACATCACTAGATGCTACTGAGGAACTAGGAGATCCGCACTTGTGAGCACTAGAAATATTGCTACTCACCTCTAAGTAGCATATTGTCAATAAGATTGTTGAAGAACATAACCCCAAATGGATTTGTGTCCTCCATATAACCTACCTGTTATAGCTCATGCACAAGGAATTAATTAAGAAGCTAATTTGAATTATAAATATAAATAAGTCATGTGAATTTCGAAATACTTACAAGGTAGAATCCTAGTCTATGAAATTGCAAATCTATATAAGTGAATTTCCATCAAATTCAAATAGCGATGGCAGTTGCTTACCAAATAGCATTGATAATGATCAACTGCTACATCACCATTTTCATCATTATTTATCTTTCCTAAAAAATTGTCAATACAAATTGGCAATTGTATTGTAATTATTATCATTCATTTTTCGACATTAAGCTAAGTTACATAATGAAATAATTAGTAAAATTAACCTATTGTATGACTGAATACTCCCAGTTGCTTAAACCTTTACCATCTTCAAATACTGCTCCTTCAATCTATTTAAAAAAAATGAGCAACTCATTAACAGAAACCAAAAAAATACAAATACAAATTAATGGCTCTATTTTCCAATTTAGCATTACTACTTATATATGCATTGCAAAAGTGAATGTTTCTATATTCAATTCTTTGTGAACTAGTGATTAGATAGCATGTAATATAGGCTCTAAAGCTGAAAAATCTTTTGTTAATTTAATTTATTATGATTCATAAATAAGTAATCTACATAAGTGAAGATATAGGACATAAACTACTCTGTACCTCAATGTATGTGTGTTCATCTCTTAAGCTGAATTTTTTCCTTTATGAAAGAACTACCTTGATCAAGAAAAAGTATTTGCAATTTCAGGGGAATCCAAGACAAGGTGGAATCAGGATAAATTAAAAAATACTAAAGTAATAGACCAAAGTAGTTTTCTACTGGAAATCTATAAAGGTTTATAGGTAGCTGTCAATAGAATAAATACTAGTCATTTTCAACTAACCATTATCTTTTGACGACCGGGGAAGTTAAACTTAGCATGATGAAGGGCCTCTTTCGAATGGTGGTTATTGTTGTCCTTAAAAAGGGATAAGAAAACGCCCTGTCCAATAGAAACCCTGGCGCAAACTCCTTCTGGTTTTATAAAAACACCCAGCGTACCAGTTTGGATCTTAACATCTCCATTACATGAAAGTTAGATATCTAGAACAAGCAAACCCATAACATAATAAAAAATTAAATCCCAAAAAAACTAAATTTACATATATGTAGAACAAAAGATAGTTTAACCAAGTTTACCTTGAAACTACGGATACTGCGAGATCGATAGAGTGATAGCCTAAAAACGAAATCCACAAAACCTAGAAAAAAACTAGTTTAACAAAAAATCAAAGCTTGTTTCCTCATCAATCCATACAATGAAAGGAACAACATTGAAATAATCGAAATTAATAGAAGAAATACATAGATGGTAGAAAGATTAAGTCGATACATTAGAACTACAGATTTTGCGAGAACGACACATTGATAGTGAGAGAGTCACATTTGAGGAGCGCTTTTCCTTTGATTCGTTCTCTAACTCTTCCTTTGAGATATTTGGAAAATGAGAGGTTCGGAAAGTGGGAGGGAAATAATCGTCTCTTCGATTTTAGGGTTTGAGATGATATGATTTTTTTCTCCTGGTTGATTTTATGGAAAAGAAGGGAGAGGTTGGTTGGTTCATTCTCATCAATCTAATCATCCGTCAATCTTTCATCTCCTCGCTTCACTGAGTCGAATAAGAATACAAAAACAAGAGTGAGAACTGAGAAGAAAGAAAAAAATAGAAAAATAAAAGAATGAAGTGAAATAAAAAATGAGTGGGAACACAAATGGCTGTGTTACTAGACTTAATAGAAAAATTGCAACAGTTGCCCCTAAGAGTCGTAACAAGTGTTGCAATCAAGAAAAAAGGGCAGTTATTCGACAACTGTCGCAATTCATGTGTCGTAAATCTCATTTTTTCTTGTACAAATGTGGATGTTGTACCAACGAGCACAATGTCACAAAACTCGGCGATTTTGTCTCTAGTCAGGACAACAACCACCCCTAATTCGACGGCAACACTTGCATCGTCACCAGTAAATCTAGGACGGTTACCTTTAAATCTTGAAAAGCCGTTATTTCAAGGTAGAACGATACCACCCCCTGGTTTTTACCCTTATGGTATGCCTCTGTCGATGATGGCAGGGTTACAATCTAACACATCAACTTACTCTGATAATATGATGGTCACTGGCATTTCCTCAAATCCAGGTAATCGACCAACGGGAGAAGGTTACATCCCCTAATCATCACCCTAACTAAATATGACGTTTATGTTGTCGATCATGCAACAAATGGACGAAAGTAATCATGAAATGGGGAATTCCTTAACACAGCAAATTGGGACTATCTTCACTCCCATGATCAATAATATCAATCAAAGTTACAAGATGTTGGCTGGTCAAATGGCTAGAATAGCCGATTTCTTTGGCACCCCACAAATTCAAAACAAGACCGATGCTGCAAGTCTAGAACATGAGGCTTGGCAAAATGCCAGAGAATAGGGTTACGCCAGATAACCAACGACAGATCCCAAATAGGGACAGAGAAGGGCGTATGGAGCATCACATCCCAAGGATGGTGCAACGTAACCAAGACGCACACCAAGTCCTTAGAAATGTCCAACAATACCAATATGGGGGTTATCACAACATATCCAACATAGTCAAACAAATTTTGACTCAAAATGGCCTTAATATAGGGCTTCATAGGCCAAACTTTGTATCCCCATTGTCGGAGTATGTTGGATAGACAGAATTACCTAGGGGTTGGAAAGTCCCAAAGTATACCACTGGCGAAACATGCGAATCAATGGTCGAGCATGTTGCAAGGTTTCAGACCGAAGTAGGTGACATATCAAATAACGAAAATCTAAAAATGAAATATTTCCCAAACTCTTTGATGAAGAATGCCTTCACGTGGTTCACCACTTTGCCTCCACAATCCCTACAATCATGTAATCAATTAGAAAGATTATTCCATGAACAATTCTATATGGGCCAGTCGAAGATCAACCTTAAGGAATTAGCAAATGTAAGACGAAAGGTCGCTGAGTCAATTAATGATTACTTGAATAGGTTTGAATTGATGAAAGCAAGATGCTTTACACAGGTCCCTCAACATGAGTTAGTCGAGATGGCTGCTGGAGATTTAGATTATTCCATTAGGAAGAAACTAGACACCCAGTACCTTAGGGATATGGCACAATTGGCGGACAGAGTCCGCCGGGTCGAATGTTTGAGGGCTGAAAAGACCATAATAAATAAGTATCATAGAAAAGAAAAAGTTGCCTATGTAGCAACTGATGAGTTTGATTCTGATGTCGAAAGTGTTTATGAGGAAAGTAAGGCCAATGTTGCAGAATTAAAGTCGGGGCCTCCTTACATTTGTAAATTGCTCAAACCATCAAATGGAAAAAATCCCGTAAAGAACCACAAAAATGAAAAGTTTGTTAATAGAACGTATACGTTTGACATAACTAAATGCGACGAGATATTCGACCTATTAGAAACCGACGGGAAAATCATAGTGCCCCCAGGACTAAAAAATCCTCCACTAGAACAAGAAAAGAAAATAGGGTTTTGTAAATTTCATAATTTTTTAGGTCATAAAACATCTCAATGTGTGCTTTTCTGGGATTTGGTGCAAAAAGCTCTAATGGAAGGCAGGCTCCAGTTTAGCGAAAAGCCAAAATTGTCCATTCAAGTCGATGTCGACCCGATGCTAGTGGGAGAAGCAAATTATGCTGAGCCTCTGGAGATTATGATGGTCGAGACTACTGAAGGTCTTGGTGAAGGCGGAGCAGGAATGGAGAACCTTGTTGTGGAGAACACGGTCTTAAGATCTGTGTACCCTCGGACTGGCGAAGGACTATTGAAGTTTTTGGAGAGATGTTAGAAGAACAACTCTCAAGTTGGCCTCTGTCCAAGGTGTGATGTTATGTTCAATGTGGAAGCTGCTTAGAGAGTCAAGTATGATCCTCAACGAGGGAAATCTCATCAGTTCATAATTGAGAAAGGAAATAATAACCGTCGTAGTGATGAGTATAGGAAGCACTTTGAGAAGCCTCGACGGAGAATCTTTCGCCCCAATCAGATGCTCCTCAAGGAAAGTGGATCCAGCCTATCAGCCACCAGGGTGGAAAACGTCTGAAATGGAAAATACTGAACTCAGAACCACGTACTGAGATTCTTTTATTCTCTCGACATATTGATAGAATATTCAAATCGGTTTTTTTCTTACTTTTGAACCGTGATGAGACTGTCATTGAAGATCCATTTTAATCCCTTACAAAAAAGTCCAAATCAGTCCCTGAGAAAAAAATCCCTATTTAATCCCTTAAAAAATTTAACTGAGTCATGTTAGTCACTCTTTTAATATATTTTTCAAACGATTTTTTCCTATTTTTAAACCGTGACTGGACTCCTGTTTTACGACTATTGATTTGAAATTATTTGTGAAGAGATTGTAGATAAATCATCTTGATACCACGATATTATTTTTTGTTTGGTTTATTATCGGACTTATGGGTGGGTAATTACGGTTTTTCTTGTTATGTATTCTTGTGTATTAAGTGTTATTATTGTCTTAGTTGTTAATGATCTTTTAGAAAGGTTTAGTTCTGCTACCGGGGTGATTTAGGCTAATTTCTTACTTTTGTAAAATACTTGTGGTGAAAATAATACACATAGTATGTTGGAAGAAAATTGGTTTATACCATATTTCTTAGGTTTTGATGATAACAAAGTAGTTAATGAACAATTAGATATACTAACATATGTTCAAGTGTGCAGGATCATTAGTCAAAGAATTTATGAGGCTCTGACTCTGATTTGATCATATGAAGAGAAGTTTGAGACTCATATTATGAAAGATCAGAATTTGATGACTCAAATTCTGAATGATAAGATTCTGATGTATGACAACTAGGTAACTCAACTTCTGATGGAAACACAGACTCTGAAGACCATGTGCAAGGAACTTAACCTCTAAACCGTACTCAATTTTTGAAAGCAGGGCTATCTTGTCAAGTCCAGTTACGGTTTAAAAATAGGAAAAAATCGTTTTAAAAAAATACTAATAGAGGGACTAACATGGCTTAGTTAAATTTTGTAAGAGATTAAATATGAACTTTTTTTTCTTAGGAACTAATTTGGACTCTCTCTTTTTTTTTGTGAAGGACTAAAATGAGTCTTCATTGACAGTCCAGCCACGGTTCAAAAGTAAGAAAAAAACAGGTTTGAAAAAATAATAGTAGAGAGACTAACATGGCTCGTTTAGATTTTGTAAGGGATTTAATAAAAACTTTTTTTTCCAGGGACTAATCTGACCTCTACAGTTTTTGTGAGAGACTAAAATGGATATTCACTCTAGTTATATATTCTCAAGATTTTAGTTTATTATCGGAAATTCTCATATAATGTAACTTTTTTAGTTTTAAAATTATTTTATAAATTAAAATTATATTATCCTTGTATTTTATCAATTTTATTATTATTAAAATTGTTTTGTTATAATAGTCTACGTTGATTTATATTGTAAGTTTTTTAAAAGTCATCAAAGTTTTGTGATTCTATTTGCAAGAATACATGTCACATTCTTTTTTGAGGTTAGTTATGATTTATTCTTGAATCTCTTATAATTTATTATACAATTGCATTTAAGGAGAAATTTGTTTATAAAATTATCTACTCCTTTAAAAATTATAAAATATGCAATTATATAAATATTACTAATTTTTATAATATTCTGAAATTAAAACTCTATATTTATTTTTATAAATTATTTTTTGTTATATACTCAAATAAATAAAATTTAATCTTATTTTTGAGAATATAGCAAGTGAATGCTCCTCGGTCGACCCTCTCCCAATTGTTGCGCCGACACTTATAAGTATATTTGAAATATTATTAATGTGAGAGTTTTATTCTAGATAATAACGCTTATTTTGTATAATTGTAATATCACATATCATGGATATAATTATACAAATTTTCCTATTTTGAATAAAATATAATCAATCTTAATTTGCATGATTGTAACTCACATATCGTGGATACAATTGTACAAATTTTGTTTACTAAAATAATTAAAATTATTTTAATTTTAATTATAATAAATATTATATTTATAATAGTTATACCCTATCAGGTTTGTTATTATTAAGACAATTTATTTTGTTCAATGTACTTGTGATTTATGATTATATAAATTATAGTTCGAATATCCTATCGATATTAGAATTTTGGTGACATAATATTTGTACTTTTTTGTTATATTTATTTTTAAAGACATCTAATATCTTAATTGTATGAAATCCAATAATTTATTTTAAATATGTTTTCATTAAAATGGATTTCAATTCTCTATGTATTATGTAAGTGATGGACATACCTTATCGGCGTAACGTTACTTGACATGATCATTGTGTGATGGAGAAAATAGTTGGATATTTGTTTGAATATTTTTCAAATTTTTTATTTTATTATTCAACTATTATCCTCTTTCAAGTGGGAGAATTTAGCATGTCAATTGTATAGAAATGAAAAATAAATATTATTTATATAATATTATTTTATAGAGACTTATATTGAGGATATTATAGTCTTATGTTATTAATAAAAATTTATGATTATTTGTGTTATATCCTCAATAATGGTTGTGTAACATGTTTCTCAAATGTGTGTGATTATAATTGTATCATTTGAGTTTGAGTGAGTTAATAAAATATTGTATATAATTCTATATTTAGAATTATAGGGATTTGATTCACTCAAATGATGTTAAACTTCTTTTTATATGGCCATCGTACTCTTTCATATGAAATTATTTAAATTATGATATATTCTATTTATGTGCAAAATATATGGTTGAGTTTGTAAAGCTCTAATGATTATACAACCACTTCTCTATATAGTTTTGCACTAAAACTAAATCAAATTAGTATCTCATTGTTTAAATATAATCAAAGTATTTAATATTAGTCGACTCTCATAAATCCTTATCATATTTATAAATATTGAATTAGTGGAAGTGCATATGTACACAATTATATAATATGATATTATCTTTTTTCTTGCGCGCACTATAAAGTATGACATACTACAAGAATATTTGCAGATTGCGACGGTTATTTTGGCAGACTACGACGGTTAAAACCGCCACAATTTGCTATCTACGACGGTTGTTGTACTGTCGCAGAAACGTGTGTCCCCAAGCTGTTTCGCGACGGTTGCCAAAACCGTCGCATCAATCTTTCATGACGGGCTGAAATTGACATAAAGTGGAAATTGCGACGGTTCGATACCGTCGTGAATATCCTTTTGAAATTTCTTTTCATTGTTGATTGCGACGGTATAAAACCGTCGTGAATGTGATATCCTAACAGTTTAAACCGTCGTAATTTAATTTATAAAGTTTAGGTATAATTTATTTGGTAACGGTTTAAAACGCCACTTATTATTTAATTTTTACATTTGACAACAGTTTAAGCCATTATTAATTTTTATCTATTGTATTATTTGTCTATAATATATTCTTTTATTTAAATAATTATCTTACCAATTAAAAGTTATGTATTTAACCAAATAACACATTTATCCAGTATATTAAAAGAATTTAAATAATAATAAAATATTATAAGTATGTAAAATTATTCATTAAAAAATACAAGTGTATATCCAAGCCAACTAATGATTCACCTTTATAAAATTTACACTTTGTATCTCTAAAATAAACTAACACGTTACTAATGAAATATTATACCCAGACCAGTTAATAATTCCACCTGGATGAATCCAATCATGTATTATTTTCATTATCATTTTCACGAGCAGGGGTTGGTACCAGATTCAATTTCCGAACTTTGACAGAGTGGCGGAAACCTAAAATATAACGAGACATTTAAAAAGAATTAGAGTGTAAGTAGTTAACATTTCTATGACAAACCTTCATGTTTTAAGATAATCTTTTATGATATAAAGAAAATGAAAAAGAAAAAAAGTGGAATGATAAAGAACAAAACTAAAACACATAACTTAGACAGAATTATCAAGTCAATGTTAATATCATGAACAAGAATAGCTATTTTTTCAAATCATGAATATAAACTTAATATGAATGGTAACAATATAAAAACAGTATGATGATAGTATGAAACAAGTGGCATTGAAAATAAAAACAATTCCAAATATCTAATCATAGTTTTAACAATTCCAAATGATTAATATTTACTTAAGGTGAAATAAAATATGAAATGCAGTCTATTTTTATTATATAATTATTAAGGATTAAAAGAACATGCTCATGTCACATTTAGTCTTGAAGCAACCTATTTTAAAGTTCTCACTGGATTGTAATTTAAAGTAATTTCCATCGCATAGTGTATTGTACATGTACTTTTTATATATTAATTTAAAAGTTCTCAGTGTGGATTATGATTTAAAGTTAAGAAATATTCACAAATTCTTAATAATATATAGAGAAAAAACACAAAAGGTAGTTATGCTTTCTTAGTACAAAAAGTTTAGCATGGTTTTCTCAGCAATATCATATATCTCTATTATGAAGATGTATTTGTCATATTTCTTCATAAACAATTTTCAATATTAGGTGTGATGGTATATTAGTATTTACATTTTTAATGAGCCTTTAGCATACCTGGATTTTGAAAAAACCATCTTCATCAGCGTGTACAGTTCAATATAGTTCAATATGGATATACGAGGAATTTCTGCAAAAAAAAAAATTTACTTGTCAACCTTAGTTATAAGTCAGCTCCTGTAATTGAAAATCATATAATGTTTTATAATTTAATTATACAAAAGAGTTCGAATTTAGTTATACGTTATCTCTCTGTCAACACCACCTCCTCCTACTGTGATTGCTAAAGCAAGTAGAACCCACGCGGCTATGTCGTTGAATGTGGCTGCTACCATCTCAGTTTGAGTTTGAGTTCGGCAAGGATGTGCACTGAAATAAAAAATGTTGTTATTGATAGTGCGACTCCCTCGAAAGACAAGGAATTGACCGAATCAGACTTTGTCTGCGTCGTCGATGATTTTTTGTCAAGCATACATGATGAGAATATGTGGTGCAGGTAGTTTGTGTTTCTTCCCAAATGTCAATGGACCTAGCAGAATTCCACCCTGCAAATACATGCAAATAAAAAAAATCATCTACCAATATAATTAAACTAACTATTTAACAATGTATATGGTGAGATACGTACTATGTATTTTCAATTAATTACATGTTTAGTAATTTAAGACAATAAATCTGGATACAATCATGTTTGGAGTTAAAAGCTCCAAATCAGCTTCTGTCAATGCATTTCTTTGTTGGCATGCCAAGATCAAAGGTCCCAAAGAGTCGCATTAACATAATAGATAAGTTGAATACAAAAATTAAGAAAAAATAACAAACATTGAAGTGCTTTAAAATAATATTAAATACCCATTTGATGCCTGCTAACCCAAGACTTCTTTCATCATCCAATAAACGTGAAAAAAGCATCAAATCAGTTTGATTCTTCTGAGACGAGGAATTTTGTGAAAGTCCAACTTGATCATTAACCTTTATAAAAACCCATTAGAGACAAAGTGTGGTTTAATGAATAATAATGGATAAAAAATAGCTCATATTGAACTTATAGACTACAAATAGAAACAAAATCTCAATTTCACAACAATTTGAACTTTGATTGAAACATAATCTCAATATCACAACAATTTGAATTCTTATTTCTATTACAATGCAACATTATAAGTTGTTCTATTAGAAGTGCATTTATCCATAATTATTAAAAAAATGCTTCATTATCATCATCAATCCACAATTATCCACGAAGCATTTATCAAAATACTAATAACCATTGCAGATTAATTATTTAGAAAGAGTTGCAGTATAGCATATTCAGGATCATAATTAGTGAGGATATATCTTTCAAATAACACCAATTCTGAGTTCTTTTCCACCTGAGTGCTGAATCAATGTAGTTACCAATTCAGAATCAATACAGGATCATAATTAGAGCAATTAACAAAAGTAAAAGACACCTTTCAACACTCACGGTATTTTTTATCAGCAACCACTCAAGACTAGTTCTTCAAACACTAACATGTTGCATCAAAATCGACGAATTGAAATTTATACGCTAAATCAAAATCAAAACGGTGAATCAAATATTAGCAAATTATTTATACCAGGAATAAGTGATTATTCTGTGGAAGATTCTTCTCTCTTGCAAAATCAAGGTTCTTGGGTTCTTCGATTCTATTGTTGTACGTGTTCATCATGGCTGATTATCATCACCATGAAGCTTTTCTTGTCAAAACCCTCTCAACATTTTCACTGCAATAACCATTACTCGAATCAACTTGATTTTGAAATCCTACCATCAATTATAAGCTGAAGCATTAATCAACATGATGAGAGTAACCCAATTTTGACTTTAAAAAAAAATTATATGCATATTCAATTACAAGCAAAAGTAAATTCAATCTAAAATACCCAAACAATATGAATTCATAAAAATCATTTTAGATTCAACTTCCTTACAACTAAAATCAATTTCACCAAAATCAAATAGAATCATAACCTAAATAAAATTAGAATTCATGAAGTGGAGAGAACGAGGAACCTGCCAAAAACCGAAATGAGGGTTAGGATGTCGTGAGCCTTAGGCTCCTCTTCCTAAGGCTTTTCGCCGTAGATGATGTGAACTGCGGGAGCAGAAGAAGATGAAGAATCGGATTCGACGGAACCCAACATGGTGATGATAATCAGAGGAAGAAGTGCGAAGATGATAAGGTTCTATTGTTGTACGAGGTTAGAGGTGCGAAAATGAGAATTGATTTATAGGAATGATTTGCAGGAATGAGGTTACAGGAATGATTTGAGAGACGATGAGAAAGATCGCAGCGCCTTTAGGGTTCACTTTTAATAAAAATAAAAATAAAAAATTGGTTGGGTAATATTTTTAAGGGAAAGACGTACTTTCCAGTATTTTATAAATTAGTCTAAATTGTTAACCATTTGAGTTAGCTATATTTTAAATGAGTTTATTTTTAAATTTTGAAAATGTTTTTGTGCCACTAACTTTAGTTTTAGAAAGAGGTTGTTAATTGTTATAGTTATCTGAATGATTTTTTTATTCAATTAATTTATTAGTCTTGAAGTTAAAAAAATTGTTATAAGCTAATTATTAAAAATTAGATAATTTTTAATTACAAATAGTATTAAAGGGTACTTTAAATTAAAAAATTATTGCAATTATATTTTTTAAACTAAAAGGTATTAAATCGTATTTTTAACATGTGGTGGTTAGAAAACACAAGTGGGAGAGAGAAAATACATCCGCGACGAGTGTTTTACCATCGCGAAAGGAGTCTAAAGGCGGTTAATGTTACCGTCGTGATATAGCTTTTGGTGATTATGAAAGGTTAAGGGGCGCGACGGGTGTTTTACCGTCGCGAAAGGAGTATTAAGGCGGTTAATTTTACTGTCGTGACAAATTTTAGGGACGGTTGGTGTCAACTGTCGTAATCACTGTCTCTATATGCCTATTACGACAGTTATCAAGTAACTGTCGTAATTTTTGTGTCGTAAAACACTAATTTTATGACTTCAAAATACATAATTACTCTAAGAAGTCTTTTTCTACTATACCGATATATATATATATATATATATATATATATATATATATATATATATATATATATATATATATATATATATATATATATATATATTATTCTCTTAATCTCAGAAGTATCATAATATTATGTTTATGTCACTCTTGTTGGAAAATGCACAATAATTCTTTATCATGCAATAATATTGTGTTATGATTAAATGTAATTACTTTCGTAATAGGGATGCCTATATGTAATTACTATTATTAGACATGTGAATATTCTATGACCTTTAATTTGAAAACTCATTAGTAAAATCACTGACCACAAACTTATACACATGAGTAAGTCTTTGATATTTTGGGTTAATGAGAGTTTATCAATATCATTTTCAAATGTTCAGTCCATTCTTTAATAAAATATTACTTTTAATTTAAATATGTTACTATAAGTTCATCATTCTATATATAAGTTGTGAGTTTTAACTTGTATGATTTGTCTTCTCTATCAGATACAATATTTGCAACGTTGAAATTTACTTCTCTTTCGATTGATTAGTGATTTGACTATTATTGATATTCTAACACTAAAATTAATATTTTTAATAATTAATTATTGCATCTAAGTGGGATATTGTTAGATTAATTATTTAATTAGTTAAATATATATTTAAAAAATTAATTATTAATTAATTTTGTTATGGTCAATATTATTAAACACTAATTATTGATGAATTATTTGATTGAGTTTTGTGCCTGAATGAACTGTGATGGATTGAACCATTCAGCTTAGTCCAATGAGAGGTCTCTGCCATCAACCGTTTAGCTATTTAAGTGCTGCCCCGTTAAACAATTAACATATTCTGAAATCCTAAACGGCAATGAGGGTAGTAATCCTCTCATATCACTTTTTTGACGGCACTCTCTCAAATCCTACAAGGTACACCATTGTAATTATTCTTGACTACTCTATAATAATAATAAGCTATAATTTATATATATTATATTTTATTAAATCCTTCAATTAAGTCATTATTTTGTGGTGTCTCGTTCGAGTTAAGAATTCAAGCCATCTTTGACTAAAGTTAATTGAACATTGGTGTTTTATGATAAAATATTCTTGTTAATAATGACATAAATAATGGGGAAACCTATCAAAGCTGATCCCAACGCGTTTATTTGTGTTGAGGTTGATCTAAATGAGCTTGTTATTGGTAAAGTCTGGCTTAAAAGGTAATTTATAAGGTTGAGAATGATGATATGCATATTATTTGTCCATCTTGCGACAAAAATGGACACCATAATAGAAAATCTCCATTCAAAATTATTCGGCTAGTGAATGATAGGACAACCAAAAGAATTATGGTGGGGCAATTAATGATCCAGTCAAGGTGACTACATATTTAGAGGGGTATTATGGTTACTGTTCTGGTATGGGCCGAGCAGGCCCAACCCTTGTTACCAGCCGAGCAGGCCCAATTCCCTTGGGCCCAAATACTGGACAACGGATAAGGGCTGCCCTTCGCGAAGACTCTGGCCGAGCAGGCCCAAACCTTTGGGCCCACTTACTGGATAACCGTCAAAGAGTTATCCACGCACGAAGACCACGCGTCACGCAGCGAGGGATTCGGTCAACCACCTCCGAACCCTACGCTATGATCATCCGGAACGTGAGTCTCCTGCTGACTCAGCCCTAGCATGGGACGTTCTGGCAGTTCCCTAGCACGTGGGCCTCCAGTTGGATTTGGCCCAATTAGGGAACCTTGGCCCAGCGCTGGGGGTTATAAATACCCTCTTTCACTAGAGGGCCAGGTATTCTATTCTTAACTCTAAACCTCATTCTCTGATAGCTAATGACTTAAGCATCGGAGAACCTTGCAGGTACCCCCCCCATCTTGTTCTTCAAGCCAGATATTGCGCCTTGACGATTCTCCTGATCAGGTACGATCAGTGGCGCCGTCTATGGGAACCTTGCTCCCCCTTCTTTAACAAAGATCAAAGCATAACCTTTCACCATCGTCATGGCCAACAACAACATACCTAGTCCTGATCCCTTCGTCCTGGAACAACTGATTGAAGATTCCAGCCGCGAACTGACGAATCGCCGTCGGCAAGAACGTGCTTTTGCCGGACAGAGGCAACAGATTCAGCACATTCAACATGTGCACGACCTTCAACAAGTCCAGAACGTCGAACAAACCCATCCTGAAGGACAAGTTCAAAACGGGGAAGACGGGCAGACCCAGCCCCAGACTGAACCAGACCAGCTCCAAGTGGTGAATGAAACTGATACCCGAGACGGGCAACCCGCTTCCTCGTTCACCCACACCTCTGGCAGACGAAGAAGCCGTAGCCCAGACGAGGAGGAACATATCAACATTCCCGAGGGCGCTGATCCAACCGCCATCCTCCTACTCAAGGAGCTGCAGAAAACCAACCGCCTCATCCGCCTACAGGGCGACCGCATCCACGACCTGGAAAGGAAGCGACGATATCGCTCCCCCCAACGGAGACGCCATCGGTCACGTTCCTATTCCTCTTCGCGGTCTCCTCCGAGGAGAAATCGCAAGCGCAGTCCATCTAGGTCTCGCTCCCCCTCGAGAAGAAACCGGCGCCAGCGGTCTTATTCCCGCTCTCCATCTCGAAAGAATCGGAGACCTGAAACCACTGAAGCCAAGAGTCTCTCACCCGAGCAGGAGCACCGAGGCCCCTCCAAAGCCGTGCAGAAAGTCCGCGAGCATTCTCCAAAAGACAACCGCAAAATCTCGGGCAAAGCACGCACTAAATCCCAGCGGGGCAGACATTCAAACTCCCCTGAGCCTAGCGATGAAGAAGATTTCCGCAGTCCCTTGTCCGAGCAAATCCGGCGTGTTCGTCTCCCCCGGGGGATGGAAAAACCACCAGCCTTGGACCACTATGACGGGACCACCGACCCCGATGACCACATAAGGAGCATCGAAGCTGTCATGGACTACCATGTGGTACGAGGATCCATCAAATGCCGCATCTTTCCGACCACGCTAAGGAAAGGCGCGATGAACTGGTACAGGAATCTGCCCCCTAACTCCATCCACTCCTGGACTGAACTGAAGGATCTTTTCCTAAGCCACTTCACCGTGTCTCGTCGGCAACCGAAATCAGAAGCGAATCTTGAGGCAGTAATCCAAGGTACCAACGAATCTTTGAGAGACTACCTCGACAGGTTCAACAAAGAAGCTGTCCAAGTGCAGACCGCGGACTACATGAAGAGGTACCTACTCGAACGAGGGCTCCTCCCCGGGAGCGACTTCAAAAAGGCCATCAAGATTGAGGAAGTCCACTCCATGAATGCCCTCCTTCGTAAGGCTCAGGCCTTCATCAGATATGAGGAAGCAGAAGCTGCTACCACGAGAGCGTCACGGGACAACGACGCCGCTCGCAGTTCAAACCATGAGCCCTCAACTTCGAGGCGCGAGCACGAGAGAAGGAAAGACGACAGGTCTCTCGACATCAAAGAACGCCGGGGACCTTCTGGTCGTTTCAACGAATATACCCCGCTGAACGCCTCACGGGAAAGGATCCTAGCCGAATGCCAAAACACTGACTTCAAAAAGTCGAACATCAGACCCCCGAAGTCAAACCCCGCGAGGCCAGGAACCGACAAGTCCAAGTACTGCAAATACCACAGGAGCCATGGACACATGACCGAGGATTGCATTCACCTCAAGGACGCTATTGAAACACTGATCAAGGAAGGTCGACTTTCAAAATACACACAGAAAGGGGAACCTTCCCGAAGGGACGACCACAGAAACTCTGACGAAGGGAATTCGCCGGACAACAGGCCCCTACAAGTAGCCCTGTCAGTGACCCGACCTGAAGAGTGAGAATAAATACACACAACCTATTCCAACACAATCATCAAGGACAATTGCTTGGATCACAAGAAACAGCTACAGAACTACGGTTCTTCATAATACACAAACTCTTCGATCAGATACTACTCTAAAGCAACCATCTATATGATGATTGTTTGGATCACAAGAAACACACACAGTGAAAACACAGAGAGTATAATGATCTTTACGCTTAATAACTCTGCCTCTGAAAGTAGGATTTGCAGTCGTTTTATAGTCAACAAGCATAAAGACTTGGGCCATGGGCCTTCCACATATAGATTAGGGTTAACCACTTTAACCTAATTTCCACAACCTCAGGATGTTTACGAAAGCTGTAATTCGAGATATTTTAGTACAAAATCTACAGCACACAATATATAGTTTCCTAAAGGAGGTCTGCACTTGGTAGCTCAGGGATTCCATGCTTCACGGTAGAAACTTTATTAATTACAAGGTTCCTTGGGAGATGATATATAGTATCCACATGCTTGGTTCTGATGAGATGGGTAGATTTCTTTGACATGTTAGTACCCCTAAGATTGTCACAATGCAATGTCATGACATCCTAAGTGACATTGTATTCAGACATCATTAGTTTTTCACCTTTATTTTTTACAAAGAAGGTTTTGACTATCCCTTATTCCTCGTATCCATTTCTAGCTTTCCTTTCATACCAAGTTCTAGATGTTTGATATGGTCTTCTCCTCTTTACACTGTTTATTTTTCTTCCTGAGATCTTTGTATTTGATATTGAACTTGGATGCTCAATCTCATCACTTAGCTCGAGGAGATATGGCTTAGCTTTTAACGAGTTTCTTTGTTGATAGATCATCCTTCTGGTGAGAGCTTGAGCTTCAGGACATGTGGACTTCAAGTGATCTGTCCTGCCACATTGATAACATCTCTTATATGGGGTATATGCGCTCCTTTCTTGATGTTTTCTTTTATGTTGCATCTTTTAATTATGCATTGTATTCTCCATCAAGTAAGTCTTATTTCTTACTTTTAAATTTTTGTTGTGAGATGAGTTCAACAACTTTCCTTCCAGAACATCAATGTTTGAGTAAAGGTTTATGTTTTCTTCTTGAAGGAGAGTGTATGCATTTCTATCCTCCAACATTCTTGCATACAGTCTCTCATTTCTTTGATAGTTTTCAGAGAGAATAGTAGCAAGTTCTCTGGCCGTGAGATCGCTGGCGAATGTGTCTTTATCTGATTCATTCATATCTCCAGCTACATTTTTTACTGATCTTTCTTGATGATTTTCCTCAATCTCTTCCTTGGTCATAAAGTCTTTAGAGGAACAATTTGAGAGACTAGGTTCCCATAAGTAACAATTTTCTTTAGACCTAGAGCCCTTCATGACTTCCTTATGTTCTTCATTTATGACGATACATTCCTTCTGAGTGAATTTGACATTGAAGCCTTGGTCACACAGTTGACTGATGCTGATTAGATTCATAGTTAGTCCTTTTACAAGAAGAACATTATTCAGATTGGGACCTTCAGGATATTACAGTGTTTCAATCCCTTGGATTTCTCCTTTTTCTCCATCCCCAAACGTTACATAGTTAGAGGCATGAGGAGTGACATCTACCAACAGATTCTTTGTACATGTCATGTGTTTTGAGCAGTCGCTATCAAAGTACCAGTCTTCTTTTGATGACACCCGCACGGGAGTGTGAGCCATTAAGGCAGTACCTTTAGGTACCCATTGTTGTTTCTTGACAGAGGTGTTCTGCTTAGGTTCCTTTTGGAGTAACTGATTAGGATAGCCATACAGTCTGAAGCAAAACGGTTTTATGTGGCCAACTTTTCCACAGTAGTGACATATCCATTTATTAAATTTCCTCCTAGTATGATTTGGCCTTTTGTTCTTATGATGTTGTGTCATAGGTCTTGACATCCGAATTGGTATGTGGACTTCAGGTTTTGGACTCTTGAGTCCTAAGATGGATTCTGATCTTCCCACAAATCCTATTCCAGACATGTCTCCTGATCTCTGTCCTATTTGCAGTATTTCTTCCAGGGAGTCAGTTCCAGAATTCAACATTCTGACAGATTTTGACATTTGATCCATCTAGGAGTTTAGCATGCTGATTTCACCATTGAGTAACTCTATGGTTGCAAAATGTTCTTTCTTTTCAGTTTCCAATTCCTTTATGAGCATCTTTTGCTTCTCCACTTGTTTACATACTTCAGTGCTTTTGACATATAGCTCTTTGTAGAAAGTTGCAAGCTCATCAAAGGTCAGTTCATCTTCACTAGAATCGTCATCAGATTCACAAGCACTCGTTAGTGCTTTGATATATTGTGTAGTCTTTTCTTTATTCTTGTTCATAGTACCAGAATTTTATTGTCCCTAGATCTCACCCAGATGTAAACAGGCAGGGTGCCTGCTCTGATGCCAATTGAAAATTCTAGTAACACACGCTCGATGTCTTACTGGATGTTATGACATCCACAATCACACAACATAGATAATTATAACAGACCAGCATAAAAACAATAAAGAACACGCAAAATTGTTTACCCAGTTCGGTTCAAACAACCTACTCTGGGGGCTACCAAGCCAGGGAGGGAATCCAATATAAGCAGAATTAATTCGGAGTTAAACTCCCCCGTTTACAACTCCTCACTTAAAACTACCCAATGCAATTCCAACCTATTCCTAGACCTGAGTATCTCCACTCACTCCCCCTCAATCACAGCAGTGATTAGAAATAAACATAAACAATTACAGAGAGAAGACACTCTTCAAAAACACACCTTGATCTGCTTAAAAGCTTCAATCAAGAGACACACACTCGTGCTTAAAAGCTTATAGTGAGAATAAATACACACAACCTATTCCAACGCAATCATCAAGGACAATTGCTTGGATCACAAGAAACAGCTACAAAACTACGGTTCTTCACAATACACAAACTCTTCGATCAGATACTACTCCAAAGCAACCATCTATATGATAATTGTTTGGATCACAAGAAACACACACAGTGAAAACACATAGAGTATAATGATCTTTACGCTTAATAACTCTGCCTCTAAAAGTAGGATTTGCAGTCGTTTTATAGTCAGCAAGCAGAAAGACTTGGGCCATGGGCCTTCCACACATAAATTAGGGTTAACCACTTTAACCTAATTTCCACAACCTCAGGGTGTTTACGAAAGCTGTAATTCGAGATATTTTAGCACAAAATCTACAGCACACAATATATAGTTTCCTAAATAGCGTCCTGAGATAAATAAGGAAACCTCACAACTAAAAATAACAGCTACTGCTGACAGACAAAGATGCCATGACATCGAGCATGACATCCTGTGAGTATTTGTGCTAACTCAAACATACAATCATGCATAATTCCACATGCATTCAATCAGGAGAGTTTTGCCACAAAATACAGCCAATTTAAAACATCTACAAATTGTCTTAGTCAACTTTTGTATCTTATTTCATTGTAAATTGATTATCCAAGTGTAAAAGCATACAAACGCTTTTTAGAAAAACTAGGGTTAAAATCTAGGGTTAAGTATGTTTTTGGTCCATATAAATATCTCAAATTTCATTTTTAGCACCTAAGAAAAATCACATATTTTGATCCCTATAAAATTATTATGCATGTAGTTTTAGTCCCTACTGTTAAATCGATGTATATTTTTGAATGATTATTGTACAAACATGTTTAGAACGTTATAAAGAGTTTCTCGAAAAAAAAGAAACTCAAAATTTGATTTTTAAGTCGAGATTTGCATTACTTTTATCATTATCTTTTAAATTTTAAAAAATTCATATTTAATTCTTCTCATTATAAAAAATTATATAATTTGGTAAAGAATATTTTCTTTATTTAATATGTTTAAAGAGTGTTTTGAGACACTTGTTAGCAAGACCAAAAACTAAAAGTCAGCAAAACCTTTTAATTAATATGAATTAAAAAGGTAAAAGTTATTTTTTAGTCTAACCAAACATAATCTTATTTCGAATAATTCATATTTTAAAAAAATTATTGTTTCTTAATTATGAAAATATTATAATAATATACTAAACAAAAATGTAATAAAAAACATATAATTATAAAAATCACACCCACATCTTAAATATTAATAATAGCAATAACAATAATATCACGATAACATAATGCAATATCGATTTCATTCAAATTCTTGAGAAAATGTTAACTCATCAAAAAAATTACTCACCAAAAAAATCTAACGAATAAATCACAATATTTATTAATATTTTATAAAATCTTGATTAATATTTAAAAATCTAAATCTGATATATCCATTAATTAAGGTGATTGTAACAAAATAAAATATACTAGAGAAAATAAAGATAATATTTTGGTTAGAGATTATAGTATATATATTGGAGAAGGGAGCGGTAGAAAGGAATTTCGTGACTCAATAGAAAATAGAGTTAGCCCCATTGGTTTGGTTTTTAGAGAAGACCGCACAGCTCAGGTTCGTTTCTTTCACGCTAATCTTATTCCCTCAGATTTCTCGATCCCTTTCTAGGGTTTCTGATTCTCTTTTTTTTGTTTCAACAACTTCAACCTAATTCTTAGTTTATTTTCATCTTTCATTCCGTCGTTTCGACCGTGGATTTACTTTTTGCCTGTTAGATCGTGGTGCCCTATTGTTGAATCGGTGCCCTATTATTCATAATCTTATTGTTGTCTATGATTTTAGTTTCTATGGATTGTTTGATATGATCTTTGGTAGAGTAGGGTTAAGTTAAACGTGTAAAGTAGATGTTTTTTTGATGTTAGGTTTTTGAATATTTGTGGCTTCAAAGATAATTGATGTTTGAATTTGAATGCATAAGCTATGAATGAAGCAGTTTTAATCATTATAATGAATTTGGTTGAGATTAGGGCAACATCTGGTTTTAACAGGGGAGATAGCTTTTTTTGTGTTTTTATTGTATGGAAGTTGTGAATTTTTTTTTTCTGTGAAGAGTTCTAATGCTGGAGTTGATGTGGTTGTTGTAGGAATATGATTAAACTATTTAAAGTAAAGGAAAAACAAAGAGAACTTGCAGAGAATACCAGTAATGGAGTTCCTGTTAAGAAGCAAAGTGCTGGCGAGCTGCGTCTTCACAAAGGTTTTCTTCTTATTAAATTCTTTCTTTTTTTGGTGTTTTTCATCATGTTGAATTTGTGTGGCACTTTCCCCTACCCTACCCCACCCTACCCACAGAAGAATATTTGAAAAGGGTAACTGAGAGGGAAAGGGGGAAAATAAAGGTTAATCTGTGGATGCCAGAGCAAGGATTTCGTGGGGGCTTGATTGTTTGGGCATTAGGGTGTGGTTGGAGAGGATGGGGGTAAGAATCAAAGTCGTTGTTTAATTTGACTACAGAAGATAAGTTTATGGGTTCACTGCTTTGTGAACTATCATTAACTTCATTCAGTTTCTTTGAATCAAGTTACACCTGTCAACTTAGTATTGTCAAAGGCATGGTGGGTTTTTGACTAAACACCATATATGGTAATGGAGTGGCGTCTTTCACATTTTGGCCTCTGGTGGACGCTATCTTTATGGCATGCATGACAGTTCTGGGAGCCATGGAGGAAATAGAGGCTAAGTCACCTTGGAAAATAGACATCGATGGACGTTGGTTACTTATTTTAAATTATATTGTCCGGGAAAAAAAAGACCAGTGACATGTTAAACCTAAATCCCTTCCCCTACTCACGTGCATGTTGTTTCTGTCTATTCTCTTTCGCATGCCTTTGCTCTTACCTCAAATGCTCAGACTCACCTGTTTCCACATGTCTACCATCTCTAGCAAACAAATCATTCATCAGCTAACAGCAGCTCTTTGATGATTGGCCGATTCTATTCACTTTACCCTTTTTCTTCAATTTAATATTTTACGAGTCTTGAATCTTGATCACTGTCTATGTTTCTCTTTGTCCTTCTCATCTTTGTCCTATTTATGTATATTTATTCTTTGTCACTCTCCTCTGTCTAGTTTATTGCTCTTGAAGGTTATTAGTTCTTTCTATTGTGTTAAATTCTGCAGGTTTTTGTGTGTACTTCTCGTGTGTGTATACTTTTATTAAAACCTCCATGTTTCTGCTATAGGCTGCAATCTTATCTGCCATGAACCACCATCACCAATTAATAGCATTGCATCAGATGGGTAAATGTTTCGAAAGCAGATATAACTTGTTTTATTATAATTTTGGACAAGGCACAAAGAGAAATGAGTTAGAGATAAGAGGGAACAAGTGAGATTTTGGTAGTAAGAATCTGGGAGATGAATTAGTTTAGGGTTGAATAACTTATTTTGAAAATCTGCAGTAAGTTCCGCACCTACTTTGTAGATGATAGGGACCAGATAGGTTTTGTTGTTGAAGGATTTTAAATTCGAAACAATGTATTCTCATGGCAAACTAAAATTGGAGAAGCAAATAATGATTCGTTGTCTGAATTTCTTCTATTCCGGTGGCCTTGAACTGTGAATGGTCTTTTGCTTGGAGTATAGCTTAGTTGTTGAGTGAATTAAATTTGGGGGTGGGGAAACTATGTTATTGCTTTTTTTGTTTCTTGGGTGGTTGTGTGTTTCCCTTCCCAGTATTCTTAAAGAATTTTATCTCGAGAATATGGAATTTATTCTCAATAACTTTCTCTGCATTTTATTAGTGATTTTTATGGTCGGGAACTTCTTTTCTGGATGAACTAGAAATTCATCTGACTGACCATTAGCCAGCTTGATATATTAATATCTACATACTTTGCTGCAGACATGTGAACTGCTGTCTTGTTAAGAGTTTTAAGTTCACTAGTTGGAATATGATATGGTTTCTAAAGCTGGAGTATTTTTAGTTACTGCTCTGAGACATTTCTTGTCTTTTTTAAACCTTTATTTGAACTATATTTTCCGCCAATTTATTGTTATAAAAGTTTTTTCTGTGGATGTTACAAATTTCAGATATCAGTGAGCTGAATCTACCAAAATCTTGCACCATGCAATTCCCCAATGGCAAAGATGACCTCATGAACTTCGAAGTTTTAATTCGACCTGATGATGGATATTACCTGTAAGGAAGTTTCCATGTGTGTTCGTTATTTTCTACTTGTAGCTTAACTTACTCTTGTTTAAGGCATTGATGTCCCTATGCTGTCTTCATCTTATGTTTCTTTGTTTGTTTTGATTTTATCTTTAAATGCTAAATTAAATGTATAATCTAGTAGGATCTTTATTCTATACCCTCACCGAAGAACCAGAGGAAATCTCATTAATTACCACTTTGTTGTATTTTTTGTTACAGAGGCGGCACTTTTTTGTTTTCCTTCCATGTGTCACCCATCTATCCACATGAAGCACCCAAGGTGAAGTGCAAGACAAAGGTAGGATGGACTTTTCATTATTTTAAACTATGGTTCATGCTTTTGGGTTTCTTAGGCCTTGCTTTCATATTCTGTTTCAATGTAGTGAATTTATTTGTACCTGCATATTATATTTGCAGGTCTACCATCCAAATATTGACTTGGAAGGGAATGTGTGTCTCAATATCTTAAGAGAAGACTGGAAACCTGTCCTGAATATAAATACTGTTATCTATGGCCTGTATCATCTCTTTACGGTATGGCTCTGCTTTTTTACTTATCAGGGGTTTTTGGTATTTGAAATTTTTATCCAATCTAATCTTGTAATTGTATGCAGGAGCCGAATTACGAGGATCCCCTGAATCATGATGCAGCTGCTGTGTTGAGAGATAACCCAAAGATATTTGAGTCTAATGTGAGGAGGGCAATGTCTGGTGGGTATGTGGGTCAAACCTTTTTCCCCCGCTGTATGTAAAGCATGCTCGACAAATTCCAAGCCCCGTTTGAAATATATTATCAATGCTTTGATGGCCCCTGGTTTGTAAAATTTATTTATGAAAATTGCATTTTACTTTCGTCAGTATGTTATTTTTCTTGGTGGAGCATCAGGTTCCTTAGACCACCAAACGCATCTAAAAGCCAAACAAGTGGAGGAATGTTAAATGTATCTTTTGTGCAATGTTGACGTACTATTCTAAACAATCAAAAATGGGTTCAGCGGTCAATATTTGTGTTTTGTCTCTTTGCATTTTATTTTGATTTTTGCATATTCCTTTCATTCCCAAATCTAAAGCATGCTCTCGGAATGCCAATAAATGCTTTCAATCTTTTTGAGAACCAATAAGCAGAAACACAAGAGATATGTATATCAATGACTTGGTTTCTGATTTCGTAATGAGACGTGACCATACAAAACACAAAACGAATATTCTGTTAGCTGTTTAAAGTGTATTCTCGTTGTCCACACCCTTGAAAATTAGTTAACGATAGTTAAAACTTTGCGGTTTGAGATTTCTTTAAAATGAGTACATCTTTAAAATGAGTACATTTAGCAAGAGGCTACTAAACAATGAATTTTCATTGAGATTATGTTGTTGGGGTTAATCCAAAATACAGATTTACCACTTAATTAGTTATCACAAATTCAGTTTTATCACTTAATGTGTGTATATTACTGTGGGATTAAATCACAAATTCAATTTTATCACTTAATGTGCATATTTTTGTGATTGTGCTGACTTCACTTAGTGGAATAAGCATGAATAAGACTTGGTTGTAATTTGTATATTACATGCACAATCAACAAAAAGCTATTTGATGCAGCTGTATGTCCAACTGACCATAAAACCTATTCAACTAACCATAAAATTCATCACTGAAGTTGTATGTTCAACTAACCATAACACCTGTTCAACTAACATAACATTCATCTCGGAAGTTATCGCATGTCTTCATATTTTCTCCATGTAACAAATTGTAAACCTCTTCTCTCTTTGAAATGTTTTGTGTCTCTAATTATACATATATGCTTTACACAACTTGTCCATCCAAGGAGAAATGTTGCAAAACCTCTTTCAAAAGGGGTTGTAGGGAGTGCTTAGTAGCAATTTTATTGTAAATCAAGTTCAAAATGACAATTTAGAGAGAGAAAGCCCACCTTCTCTCTAGTTTTTCATCCCCATTCTTTTTGCTTTATCATGCCATCAGAATCTATTAGTTATTCTCCATGCAATTTTCTCCAAAGCTCTTTGGCCACTTGTCCACCATGCATAGTCGTTTGTTTTCTTCCCATGCATGCCTTTTTCCTACATACTCAGTCCTCCTCTTCTTTAGTTCTTTTGTGTTCTCATTCTTATGGGTAAATGAATGTTTCAACTTGCTTTTTCCCCTCGCGCATCTATTTCTCTCTCCATTTTCTCTGTCATGTCATTCTGTTTTTTCTTTCGAGTTAGCATTTACTTGAGATTGTGACTTGTGAGTGTATCTACTTGCTCTCTTTACTCTCTTTTTTTTTTCTTTTTCATTTTTGCTTGTTTGTATTCGTGTTCTTTTATCTTTCCATTACTTTTCCTCCTGTTTTACATACCTATTTTTTTTGTTCGATGTGTCTGATCCTTTTGGCGTGGATCAAGCAAAAGAGGTGAATTATATCTCCTTTGATAAGCTTCGTGGGAGATTCTATGAGTTTGGTGAAGTGGTGGAAGTTTTTCAAGTGGGCTCTCACTTTGGTTTTGTGCGTTTTAGGAATGTTAAGAATATTCAGAAGCTCCAAATGCAGGCTTCGTGGTAGCTTCTATGAGTTTGGTGAAGTGGTGGAAGTTTTTCAAGTGGGCTCCCACTTTAGTTTTGTGCGTTTTAGGAATGTTAAAAATATTCGAAGCTCCAAATGCAGTTTAATGGGGTTTGGTTTGATAATTTAAGTTAAAATCTCTTCTCCAACCTTATTTAGGTTTCGGGGAAAGTAAATAATCAACCTCTCAATAAAATAATAACAACAGTCGGGCGGATATGGTTCCACGCGGTTTCAATTTTTTAAATCGGACCGAAATAGTGTTTTGGGCCAGTTAAACCAACAAAATCTTGTAAATCCAACTTATTTCAGTTTTTTGACTTCGATTATCGCGGATTGGGCCGGTTTTTCGGTTCCTATCCAGCCCTACAAATATATAAATAAAAAAGATTCAATATTAGGGATTAGGATGTTGACGATGGTTCCACATTACTATGATCATTTAGTGAATAATAAAATTTTGGTAAGGTTATGTATACACCTTGTTTCTTTTTTAATGATTTAAGCATAAACATTTTTAATTAAGAAATTAATTTTTTTTTATAACAACACCCACATTCATCGTACTTTAAATAGGACTATTTAATTTTTTTTATAATATTTCATATTTTACAGTTATTCAAACAATTCTTCTATAATTTTCAAATATTCATCTAACTCATCAAAATATCTAAAATGGATTCCACTAAATGTAAATCCCACTATATATTATATAAAATGTAATTAAAAAATTTATTCAAATATACCAAAATACATTATAAAGACACACTTTCAAAATAAATAAGATTAAAAAAAATATATATTAAATAAAACAATAACACAAATAATTCATTAAAATTACATTAAAAAAATGCATAAATGCAAAAATACATCACTAAAACGAAATATAAGAAAAAGATAAATTTAAGATAATTTTTAATTGTTGTTATTCTCATTCCTAAAATGTTATCATATGTGTTATATCCAGTCTCGTGGAAGACGCCGATGAATTTGTTTATCATGAACATCAAATCTTTTATGTAAAAACTCTTGAAAATCAATATTAGAATCATCCGACAATGTTTTCGTACCATTGCCTAAATGATCATAATAAAAATCAAAGTTTCCACCATACGTTGAGCATCTTCAACAATCATGTTGTGTAATATGATACATGTATCCATTATACGCTGGAGTGCATCTAAGTGCCAAAATTGAGTCGAGTTACGTATGATTGCAAACTGGGATTGGAGAACCTCAAATGCACTTTCAATATTCAGCCACACACAAAAGAACTTACCCCAAAGTGTAGCTCATTCTAAAACATTACAAGAATATTATATGCAGAGGACTATAGTCAGGGCCGTTTTTTAGGACGTGCAAGACATGAGCTTAACACGTAGGATCCAAACTTTGTTACAGTTAAATTGTGGCTAAAAAGGACCTCATAAATATGTATCACGGAAAATCGTGGTTAAATAGAGACTCTTTGTTTTACCATGGTTAAACTCAGGTTAACCTCTATAGAACCTCCAAAAACTTGAGACGACACTTGCTATAATAGTTAAACCTCTCAATTTTCTTCGTCAATTTTGGTATTACTATTATAACACTGA
The DNA here is from genome assembly GCF_029867415.1 of Vicia villosa. NCBI lineage: Eukaryota > Viridiplantae > Streptophyta > Magnoliopsida > Fabales > Fabaceae > Vicia > Vicia villosa. The sequence goes on along the minus strand of NC_081181.1, from coordinate 131,195,150 downwards.
CACTGTTTACAATTAAGTTATTTGAGCAGTTTAATTACAATCTAATACATTTGAATCATGACCTAGTGATCTTGCCGATTTGTTTACCAGCTCGATTGTATTACAAATAGTAAAATTATAATATTAAGTAAGATTGACTAATATCAACAAAGAAACATGTGATTGATGAATATGATAAGAACTTAACAATCTCAGATTCTAAAAGAGAGCAAACCCAATCGACATCTTGAAGCCTAGTCTCATTGTTGATTTTGTCCAAATTAACACGTCTTTTTCCAATCTTTTCTTCAAGTTTCTAACTTTATTTATGGATAAATCTGTAACTAAAACTTAAAAAACATTTATTAAAAATTGTATTCAAAATAAACAAATGTCTGTGAATTAAGAAGTAATGTGATCAAAATTGTGAAATGTTAACAAATAAACAAACTTCTGAAACCCTAAACCCCTAAAACGACGATACGAGATTTGCTACATTCACATCGGGAGAGGTATCACACTTTTGGATCAATCTCGTTCGTTGGATTCATCTCACGGTCTAAATCTTGACATAAGTCTAACTATTTATTTCTTAAAAAAAAAAACCAAAAATACATAGTACGAGTATATAAAGAAAAGATACCCATTCTACGAGTATTTAAAGAAAAAAACCAAAAACCATACTACTACTGCATGACTAATGTTAAGTTTAAACCGAGAACCACTAATTAAACTAGAAGAAACTCATATCATCTCAATTAAATTAAATGCTCTTAAACCAAACACTTGGGCTCGAGTGGTAAACAAGCTCGCATAAAGCAACCCTTTCCCCTAAGAACTAGCAACATTTCAATCCATCATTTACTTTCTCTTTTCAATTAAGATACTCATTTTTGTGTTGGGATAAGAAATAAAAAAAATCAAATTAACTTGAATAAGTTATTTTTTGACAAATTATTAAAAAAAATTATAATTAATTCAATTTATTTTTATTTTAATAGTTGCTTATAAATAATTTAAATATAATTTTACATAATTATAATTTATTTATTTATAATTATTTTTAAATTGAACTTAATATTAATTTAACTATTCTAATTAAAATACATAACAATATTAATTATTAAAATTGTATAAGAATTATTTCTTTGTTTTGACACATGTCGAAAAAGTTAGCCAAGTGTCCTAAAAAAATTGAGTTTATTCTTTGTTTCGAGATATTTTGAATCGGTGCCTGATATTCATATGACACTCATACAACATGTGTCAGATAGTTTAGACAAATTTTCTTTAAAAAAAATTGTTTTTCTTTTTGTCAACACACTTTATACATTTTTTAGACAAATCTTACGCACAATTAAAAAGGTTAAACATATATTAAAGCAATGTTATCAATGAAAAATTAAAGACATTAATTTTGGTAAGAATTTTTTTAATTTTTTAATATAAGATGAATAAATGAAACTCAAATACTATGACATATATATTGCTGTCGGTGTCTTAAATTTTGGACATATCAGTGTCGGAATGTCTGTGTTCGTGTCGAAGTCTGTGCTTCATAGATTTCATGTTAATTTCCTCATCAAGATAATCACGAAAGAAGATAATGTCTACATCTTAATGGTAAAGATGTCAATTATATGATGGAATAGCAGGGAAAAGGATACAAACGGAGGTCATATTAACTACATGGATAGTTATATGTTTGGGTGAAAACCCAGACAACTAAACGAGTCCTGTACATATAAACCTTTGTTGGAGAGAGAATCTTGTCCTATTTTGGTGGAGCACCAAGAGGGTTATGCTGAGTCGTCTGGATGTGTGCCAGGTGTAGGTACAGATAGTATGCTGAAGCAATCTGGTGCGGTGGGTCCCAACGAGGTTTTGACCAAGTCTGGTGGGAAGGGTAGAGGACACGTGGCGAGTAAGAAGAGGAGGGAGGTGCGGAAACAAGTTACTGATACCTTGGGCAAATTTGATTTGGCAATTAAAGGGCTTGGGTTGGTTAAAAGGAAGGCCCATTTTGTGGGTGATGCACCTTGGACTGCTGATAATTACACTACGTTGGGGATGGATTTTGCGCAAACTTTTTGTGTGACCCACTCTAAGTGTAAGTTTGGGATTGCAAATTCGTTTCAGATTGGGGAACGTTCAGAAGGACAAAACCTAGATATTTCCAAATCCTTCTACGAGCCTCTGCGTAGAAAGGATGTCCAAACTCGAAGGCCGCCTCTTTCTGCTATGTCTGGTTCGTTGGGAAGGAGTGGAGCGCAGGAAGATGATGTTTCTTCTGAAGCTATTTCAGACTCGTGTCTGGTGAAGGTCAATGAAAGATTGAAAAAGACTTTTTTAGAAGATGTGGCGGTGAAGCTGCGGTCTAAGGCGACAACGTTTGAAATTATTGGGAATGAGCAAGATGGGGTTTATGTGGAGGCAATTAAGGAGTTGGAATCAAGGGATGGCATTTCTCTTTCTCAGCGGGTAGTACCTTCATCTGTTTCCTTATGAATGTTGTCTCTTATAATTTGCGGGTTTGTGGTTCTTTATTGAAGCGAAAGCGTTTCAATCAATTAATTAAGAAGGAAAAATTCGAGCTTTGTCTTGTCCAAGAACCAAAGTTACAGAAGTTTGATGAAAAGCTGGTTTATGAGTTATGGGGATGGTTCGGATGTGGAGTGGTGTTTCAAAGCCTCAAATGGTAGATCGGGAGGTATGATTACTCTTTGGTGCCATGGTTTGTTTGACTTGAATTTCAGTTTTGTGGGGGAAGGGTTTCTCCGTTTGAATGTTTTTCGGAAGGGGGTGAATATTTATGTTATCAATGTGTATGCGGCTTGCTGTTTTCAGAAGAAGAGGAGGTTTTGGAGTGATTTGTTGAATTTCAATGAGAGGTTCCCGGAGGGGGAATGGTTTGTGGGAGGGAATATTAATGCGGTTAAAGCGGAGGAAGAGATACGGGGCTATTCGAGGGTAGTTAAATTTAGAGAGATGGAGGAATTTAACGGTTTCATTAATAGTATGAAGGTTGTGGATGTGGGGGCAGTTGGAAGGATTTTCTCGTGGTATAGTCTTGATGGGGCGGCAAGTAGTCATCTAGACCGTTTTTTATTTTCTGAAGGCTTGTTGGAACTTTGGAAAGTTTAAAACCAAGGTATTGGGAGTATGGAGCTTTTGGATCACTGTCCTATTTGGTTTAAGGGGAACGATCGAAATTGGGGTCCAAAGCCTTTTAAATTTTTTATTTCGTGGACTAAACATGCTGATATTTATTCCTTTGCTCAAGTTAATTGCCTTGCTTCTCCTAGAGGTAACAAATCTATCTACTCTTTCAAAGAAAAATTGAAGTATCTTCGTGGTAAACTTCGGGTGTGGAATGTGAAGGTTTTTGGTTTCTTGAATCTTCAAGAAGAGGAGGCTTTTAAAAATTTGAATGCTTTGGATTTTGTTATGGTGGGTGATGATCCGGTGGACATTGAAGCTTTGGCCATTAATCGTTCTTTGGCTTCTAAAAGAGTGTGGGAGGTGGCGCAACGTAAGGAGAGTTTTCTTCGCTAAAAGGCGAGAGCTCTTTGGTTAAATGAAGATGATTCCAATTCTCGTTTCTTTCATAAGGCCGCTAAAATTTGAAATAGAAGGAACTCGTTTATTGGCTTGAATTGTGTTGATGGTTGGATGGATGACGTGGGGTTGGTTAAGGAAGAAGTTCATAGCCATTTTGTAAGAAGATTTTCCAAAACTTCCTTTTGGAGGCCGATTTTAGAAGGAGTTGTTTTTTCCAATTTATCTTTGGAGGATTCTTTGAATCTTGAGGTTCCATTTTCAGAGGAGGAAGTGAGGGATGTCTTATGGAATTCCGATGGGGCTAAGAGTTCAGGGCCGGATGGCTTTAATATGGGCTTTTACAAGGTTTGTTGGCTGTTTTAAAAAAAATGATATTATGGATTGTATTAATGAGTTTTTTGAGTTTGTTACCCCCTAAAGCAGTCACGTCTTCTTTTCTTGCATTAATTCCAAAGGTGGAGAATCCTAGTAGTTTGGATGATTTTAGACTAATTTTTCTTATCGGTAGTTTGTACCGTATTTTGGCAAATTTGCTTGCTCATAGATTGAAGAAGGTGATTGGGAAGTTAGTATCGAATTGTCAATCAGCTTTCGTGTCAAGAAGGAATATGTTAGACGGAGTGTTGGTTGTAAATGAGATTTTGGATATAGCGAAAAGACATAATAAGGAGTGTATGATGGTGAAAGTTGACTTTGAGAAGGCGTATGATTGTGTTGCGTGAGACTATTTGAGATTTTTGTTAAGAAGAACGGGGTTTGGAGCTAGATAGATGAAATGGATGGAAGCTTTAGTTTTTAATAGCTCTATGTCGATTATTGTTAATGGTAGTCCGACTAGAGATTTCATTGTTTCTAAGGGTCTTCGTCAAGGGGATCCACTTTCTCCTTTTCTTTTTTTCTTAGTTGCGGAGGGGTTGTCGGCTTTGATGACGAAAGCTTCGAGTTTGGGTGATTATGTTGGGTTCAAAGTAGGCCGTGATTTGCATTTTGAGATCCTTCAATTTGCGGACGATACACTCTTAATTGGTGATGGATCGAGGAATAATTTTTGGAGTATTAAGGCCATCCTTAGGGGCTTTGAGTTGGTTTCCGGTCTCCGTGTGAATTTGTCAGAGAGTCGGTTGGTGGGGGTTAATTTGGACCCACATTTGGTTCAATCGGCTTCGTCTTTTCTTAATTGTGTGGTGGGTTCTTCTTCTTTTTCTTTCCTTGGAATTCCAGTTGGTGTTAATCATAGAAGACGGGAGATGTGGAGACCGGTTGTTTCTAAGTTACGAAGAAGATTGGATTCTTGGAGATTTAGACAATTATCGATTGGTGGTAGATTGGTACTTTTAAATTCGGTTTTGTCTAGTATCCCTTTATATCTTTTTTCTTTTTCTAAAGCTCCTAAATTAATTATTAAGGAGATTATCAAAATTCAAAGGTGTTTTCTTTGGGGTGGTTCGGAAGTGGAGAAGAAGGTGAATTAGATTGGTTGGAATACGGTTTGTCGTCCGAAGAATGAGAGGGTTTAAGGGTGAAGCATTGTGGGATGTTCAATGTTGCATTGCTTAGTAAGTGGTGGTGGAGGATCTTGAATGAAAAAAACCTTTTATGGACTAACCTTCTTTCTTGCAGGTATGGTGATATAACAAGATCAATGCTTTCAAATTTGGTGACTCATAAAAGAAACAAGGTCTCCCTTTGGTGGAAGGATATTTGCTTGGTTGGATCGGAGGGAGACGGGCCTTTGGAAAATTGGTTTCCCTCTTCTATTATGTGCAAACTTGGTAATGGTGATCTAATTGATTTTTGGTTAGATAGGTGGTTGGGTGGTGCTCCTCTCTGTGACCGGTTTCCGTCTCTTTTCCGTTTTGCCGATCCTTTTTGTTCAAAAGTGAGTGATAATGGTTTTTGGATTTCCGGATCATGGGTTTGGCGCATTAATTTTGGCGAATCCTTTGGTGGGGAGGCCGATGGTGAAACCGTGGAAAATCTTCTTCCGGTTTTGGGTCGGAACACGCCAATGATTGGTTCGGATGAATTATTTATTTGGTGAAAAATTCTTCGGGATTTTCGGTGAAGGCCGCTTACCTTATGGTCTTGGAAGGAAATGCGCGGGGTTCAAGTTTGGATGACAATCTTTTGAAGGCCTTGAACGAGTTTTGGAAAACTAAAATTCCTAGTAAGGTTTTAATTTTTGAATGTAGACTCTTGTTAAATAGAATTCCCACAAAGGTGAATTTGGCGATTAGAAAGATTTTGGTGGATCCGCTTCTTTTATTGTGTATGTTATGCAGTTTGGAGGAGGAAAATGCGGAGCATCTCTTTACTTTTTTTCCGGTATCTCTTCTTTGGTGGACTAAGTTTTATGATTGGCTTCGTACTGATGTCGCATCCTTTTTGGGTAATCTTTTTAATCGTCTTTGTGTTTAGGAATCTATTTGTAGAATCAAGTTTAAAATGTATACTAGGTGGCTTTTTGGGATGACCTTTTGTTGGGGGGTTTGGAATTGTAGAAATGAGATTACTTTCAATGGAGTCTTGTTATGTAATTTTGATGCGGTTGGGATGATGAAACTAGTGGTTTGGGATTGGTTTCTTTCTTCTTACAATGCTAGAGATTCCATTTGTTGGGTTGATTGGTGTGTGAATCCGGATTTATGTTTCGAGAGCTAGTGTTGGTGGGTTTGCAGCGTGGGTGTTTTTTTTTTTGTTTCGAGAGTGGTTTTGGCTTCTCTCTTTTGTAATCGCTGGTTAGCACCCCTTGTGATTTTTTAATATACCTTCTTTGCTTATAAAAAAAATTGATTTATATACTATATATTTAAGTTTGAACAGACTTTTGCAACCAATAAAATTCTTATAAGGAGGAAATTTAGTAATATTGATAGCAAATTTCTTATAGATAAACGATAAGAGCTAGCGAATATCAACCGTAAAGAATGCTAATAATATTTAATTGTTAGTTTCGTTTACAAAAGGTTCCATTTAGTTTTTTAAATTAATAAAAGAGAAAAATAACCAAATTTCCAACTTTTTAGAGCCTATCCTTTCAGCTCGCTTCCTGATCAACAATTTCAAGCTAATCATAAAATTCTGCCATGATTTCAAGTGTTGAATTTCACAACCATACATGAATAAATCACTAAGATAAAGGGGAACACTAAAAATCATCAAAGAGACATGGCACATTTATCCATGTTTGACAAAATTAACTTCAGACAAGATTTGCACATATAACTAGGTCAAAACCATACTTACTATTACCCAACACAGTTTAATGAAATGGCTAGAAGCATGTTGGTTTCTAATTTTGGCTTTTTAAAAAAATGTTGGTTTCTAATTCATATTAGTAAAAAATGAAGTTTTGTAAAAAAAAATGTTTTGGACTGACCCAATGGCTAGACATGGCCCAATCCGCTTCTGCATCCAGAATGGCCCAATAGTCTTGGCCTAATCGCCTGAGGGCAAAGGAAGCCTCTTTCCTCCTGCCCCTCTGCCGAGGAAACTCCTCCTTATGGCCCGAGGATAACATACCCGCGCTGTCCTCGACCAAAACTACAGCCGTGCCAGCAACAAGGCATCTCCTCTGCCTCCCCTCCCTCGTCGGGACAAATGACCCTCTACTCGCTGGACATCTCTTCCGACCAGGGATATCCCTCTGCCCGACCAACGGCTAGTTTCGGGAAGCCTCCAAGGAATCCTGGAAGTCACGGGTGTTAGGCCTAGATCCACAATCCTACCTAAAACGTGGATCAATGTCCAAGCGTTGGGGGCGATATAAAAACCCTCTCATTTGTGAGGGCCAGGTAACACAATTTTAAACCCTTGAAACACTAAAACATATTTGTGCTCCTACTTACTTGATCATCAGAGTGCCTTGGAGGTACACCCCCTTTATCCTCATCACCAACACTGTGTTGACGTCGCAGGCCCACTTCTGGTTCAGATCAACCGGTAAGATTAGTGGCCCCGTTTGTGGGAATCCCATGCTCCCCCATCTTTCTCCTCCTCAGCGACTAAAGACCAAAGCAATCTTCAAGAATCATACCATGGCTAGTCCCGATGACGACCATAGTGTTCACACCACCATTCTCTCTCCCGAGCGCAAATCTAACATCAGCTTCGCCAACCCCTTCCTAGAAGATGTAATCCCTCAGAAAAGGGATGGTGAGACCGCATGCCCCTCCTCGGATGATGCTCGCGATTTTGCCGCCCAAGATGCAGAAGCAGGCAGGTCCAAGAAAATCCAAGAAAACGCTTCAAATTCCTCTCAACAGTTACCGGTATCGGCCAACATTGATCCCATCCTGGCTGTCTTGTTTGAAGTTATCAAGAAAATAAACTCCCTGATCCTCAAGCAGAACGAGAGGATCGGGGCATTAGAAGTAACACGCCCGTCAGGGTCTCCCCCATGGAGAAACCGAAAACATTCTAGGAGTCCCTCTCCTCGACCCAAAGAACGCCATTCCAGCCGAGGGGAGCCAGAGGTCCACTAGTTAAGATGCACGACCGCAATTCTCCCCGTCAGAATCAATTATCCTTGGTGTCTAAGAAAAGTAAAGAGAATCCCCACATAGAGACACGATGAACACCTCTGAAAGATTGGTTAAGAAGTCTATCTCCCCGCCGAGATCGTAGATGTTGGGGATCCCCTTCCCGTTCTCCCAGTTCCAATAACAACAACGAGCCACGAGGCCTATTGTCCCTATACATCATGGAAACCCGACTACCCAAATGGCTGGAGAAACCTTCCCATTTGGGTACCTATGACGGTACCACTGACCCTAACGAACATATTGAAAACATCGACGCCCTTCTCGATTATCGTGGCGTCAGGGGCGTAATAAAGTGAAGGTTATTTCCCACCACGCTGAGAAAAGGAGCCATGTCCTAGTACAAGATTCTCCTCGATGGATCCATCACATCCTGGAGACACTTGAGGAGAACCTTCACCCAACATTTCACGGCTTCCCGACGTCACCCAAAGTCAGAAGTGTCGCTAGAAGAAATCATACAGGGGAAAGAGGAATCTCTTTGGACATTCATCAAAAGGTTCAACAAGGAAGCTGTCCAGGTCTCTATGACCGAAGACTTGAAAAAGTATCTCCTCGAACGCGACCTGCATCCCTGCACTGACTTCGCTAAAGTTGTTGGCATCGAGACCCCCGCTTCCTTGGATGCCCTCCTCCTCAAGGCTCAGGCCTATATTCTATATGAGGATAAGGAGACGACCAACACCGCTGGAGATTCTTGACACCAAGTAAGCGCCAAGTCCTCAAAATCTGAAGACCCCTCGACATCCCGTCGAGGAGGAGACAAGAAAATAGAAGATATGACCCGAGATCCTCGAGACTACAAGGGACCAGCTGGTCGGTTCCACGAGTACACCCCATTATCTCTTCCCGAGAGGAAATCCCGTCCGAATGCACCAACCCCAAGTTCAAGAAGGTTGGAGTTTATTTTCCTCGACAAACATCGGTCAAGCCCAACACTAGCAAGTCTAAATACTGCCAGTTCCACAAGAGCCATGGGCATAATACTGAGGACTGCATCCACCTCAAGGATGCCATAGAGATTTTGATCAGGGACTGCCATCTGAAACAATATACCAAGAAGAGGGATGATGCTCGTCCGAAAGCCCAGGAGACCAAGAGTGTCGAGGAGAAACCCCATTCTAAAGGCGGCTGGATGCCTGTGACTCTGACCATCACACGTCCCGAGGAATTCTACGTCCCTGATGAGGCAACATTTCCCACTTACCTGGCAACACACAGCCCGTGGGAAAACTTCCCCTTTGCTATGGTCATATTTGGTGGCGGGGGAAGCAAGATTGCATAGGGTCAGTAAAGAGAAAGTTCGAGGAACTGATCACCACAACCTCCACCAAGAACTCTATCATCGACTCATGTCGAGTAAACTCTACTCTAATAGCGTTATACAAAGAGGAGCTCCCGAGCGGGTCCCCCAACAGGAGCACCCCCTTGCTCGTCCGTGCACAAATGGCGAACTTCGACGTCCGTCGAATTTTGGTCGACCAAGGGAGCTCGGTCGACATCGCGTATTCCGAGCTCTTCTCGACACTACAGCTCGGCGAGACCCATCGTCACCTTCAGAGCAGCTAAAACGGTCAGGTCTATCGAGGTTCAATTCTTTGTGAAAGACTGCCCGTCTCTCTACCAATGCATCCTCGGGAGGCCCATACTCGTTGAACTGATAGCCGTACCCTCCACGGTACATTTGAAGATAAAGTATTACACCTCCAAAGATCTCGTCGCCACCCTACACGGGGACATCGAGGTTGCGAGGAGATTCTTCCAAGCCGCCTCCAAATGTAACATCCCGTTTTTAGTATTTATTATTTTATTAATTATTTCATTACTTGTTTATTTTATTAATTATTATGTGGTATGATAATTGATTAAATATGTGTTTTATGATATATTTGTGATATGTGGTTTTGGGTTAGAAGTGTGAAAATGAGAAAATAACTAATTGAGCCTATATTGAGTTAGCATGAGAAATAAGAGGGTGTAAATTGTTAAGCCCATTAGTGAACTAAAAAGATAGTAGGATTTCACTAAACAAGGAAAATAGAAAGATAGTGAGAGAAGAAAGAAAATAAGAAAAAGAAGAGAAAAGAGAAGAGAAAGGGAGAAAGGAAGAGGAGGCTAACCTAGAAGGGAAATCACCAAGGTAATGGTGGGATTTCTTGATTATGGGTTTATATAATAGTATGTAATGGTTAGAAATATGTTAGGATTGGGAGAAACTATTGATTTTAGTTTAACATGTTAGGTTTTGGTTAATTTTCCATGAAGTTGGTGATTGAAGTATGTTTAGATGTTAATACTTGTTGTTACATGATGTAAGTATGTTAGAATGTTGCTATTTCACGAGATTGTGAATTGTTCATCATTTTCATGGTTTTTGATGGTTAGGGTTTGAAATGAGGTGATGAAATCAATGTCATAGAATCTTATTTTTATGTTACCAAATGATCTTATATGTTGTATATATGATATAATAACTTATTTCCATGATTAAATCTTTTTTTTTTGTCAAGTTTTAGTTGAAAATTCGTGTTGGACAGAATGTTATCCGAAGAAGAATTTTTCTGCATAATTGCACGCGCGCTTAGCGCGGTAGACTGGGCTTAGCGCGGTCTGTTTTCCAAAAAAATTATTTTGTGAAATTGAATGGATATCATTTATGCTTATGATTTATCATGAATTTTGGTAAATTTTCCATAATTTTCTGGAATCGTTTGATTGTGTTTTGAATCGATTCTTCGTGATAACATGATACTTGGATTTTCCATATATGTATGTTGTGAATTGAGATTACATGAGAATAACATGGTTGAGCTTTGTTTGCTACTTGTTATTGGTGATGTGATGACTTGGTGAACGTTGTGATGATGTTTTCATGCGTAATTGTTAACATGAAATTGTGTATGTTTGTGCAAACTTGTGGTGAATTCATATGCGATGAATTGGTGAGATTTATGCTTGTATGATTAAGATTTGGTGATTAATTGCATATATTGGTCATTTGCACATGCATTCGTGGGAGGCTGATGCCCGATGGTGGTTCTGGTCCTATGGTGGGGATCTGGAACGGTGAACTATATGTCCATAACTGGTGGTTCTAATCCTATGAGGGGATCTGGAACGAGGTGAACCTGGAGTTCACGATTGGTACCACATGCATTTTCATTGAGTCGTATTAGGTGTTACATGTGTCGATGTGAATTGCATTTGAATTATGTTGTGTGCTAATTGTGTAATTGGTACTTTGTGGATAATTGTGATTGAATTACTTATTATCTTGGATTGGTTGAGCTATGTCGGATATGTAATCGTATGACATGTGTTTATAATTTATCAAAATACATGTATACTTGAAGTGTGTAGAATTCGATATTGTATATGTTATATATGACTCATTATTATATATTTCCATAATGATGTGAATTCCCACCCTTCTGTTGAAATGATGTTTTGTACGACATCGCTCATGTACCGAGGAAGAGAGGTGATCGTGTTCCTTCGCGGAGTTAGCCGAGGAGCTTTTATCCTATTTTATCGTATTCTTAGCTAGAGATTTGTCACATGCTTTATTATGTAACACATTAGGGGTTTCGTTGGATTTCATGTTTAATTGTTGTTAAGGGATATTGTATTATTCTCTTTACATTTCGACTATGTGAGATATTGTGATGTGGCCTTAGTGCCTTAGTACTTATGCATGATGATATGCTATGAGACCTATTGATTTGATATCATTTATTATATCCATTGTGATGTGCATATGAAACATGAATATTCAATGCGTGTTATGATTATGACCAGAGGCTTTATGTCGTTTTATTTTGTCGTATTTTGAAATACATGTAATGCCCTATTTGATATGAATGTTTTACTCTGATTTATGCAATATATTTGCCGTGGATTTAGATGGTGTTACATTAGTGGTATCAGAGCATGATCAGTTAGTTGGACAAGGTTATTAACATGTTTATATTCCTGTTGTATTCGATCTGTGTTTGTGACACAATCGCTACTGTCTGTTTGATCTGGTTTTGTTGGTTGTTTAGACAAAGGTTGGAGGAAGGAATGATGACGCTACTGCTGAGGCATTGACGAGGTTGGCTGGTACTATTGGACAGGCTCCGAATGTGCATGCTGGCAATGGAGAGAAGGATAAGTTATGTGCTTTGGAAAATTTCCGAAGGAACAATCTGAATAAACCTAAGATTAGTTTGGAGATTTATTTTTATAAAAATTTAGTTCGGAGATACATCCGAATAAACCTAAGATTAGTTTGGAGATTTAGTTTTGAAAATACTATTTATTTTTACCTAAAATACCATTTTATTACTTAAATTAAAAGGCAATTACCAAAAATAGCATTTGTTCCATAATAAATGTATTTTCGAAAATACATCTCCGAATTAACTTTAGGTTTATTCCGAGATATATCTCCGAACTAAATTAAAAAAAAAAAAATTTAATACGTCCGGAAATGTATTTCCGAAAATAAAAAATATTTTAAAATTTTTGCCAGGGCCCGAGAAAAATATATAGCAACAGTGCAATAAAAAATTGCCATATCAAAATAATAAGAGTTTTAGGCAAAACAGGAATTCTGAATCGATTCAGAAATTAACCTATCTAGCTCCTATCAACCAAGTTTTTCTAGTGTCAAACTTTTAGTCACTTTTAAATGCTTTAGTCTAACCTTTCACCTACGAGAATTTGTTCTTCATTGTTACATTTCATAAGAAAAATATAAGAATTTCAAGAAAAAAAACAAAAAACCAAAACTATTGAAAAAGGCCAAATTTCTGAATTGAATTCAAATCGTAAGCATGGCCATATTCAATAAAATTTATATTAATGAAAATTCTGATCATAATATTTAAATGATACATTAATATTTAAATCAGATAAATTTAAGATGTTAACTTCCAATAGAAATTTCAAACCGGAACTTTTATCCTACTGAAATTTCAAGGAACCATTTTTTCTCTGTGAACAGAAGACTTGAAGACCAAAAAAAAACTGCATTTCCCTATCATATAATCGAACACTAAATTCAATCAACATTGCTACTCCATACATACAGAAGTCACACCCATTTCTCATATTTACTTTGCATTTTTGCTAACAACAATTTTCTAAATTCAATAACATATTTACTCCCAACTACTTATTTATATATCATGCACATAGAAAAATAAATTGTCCGTAAAAATAAAAGGTTATTCTAAAAAAAATCTCATTGAAACATTGCAAAATTTCATATCTTCATTTTCAGCCCTGGTTTTTTCACACATCTATACAATCTTGCACAAAATCTTTAATGCTAAGCAAATAAATTACAGGTCCTCCCGGGACAAAATCTTTTATTCATTGCTTCCAACTTTCTGCTTCTTTCGTTTGGAAGTTGGCGGCGAACTGTATACAAATCGTAAATAAAAGTATTAAAAACAGCTCTAGTGCAGATGACAGCATCATTAAATTTCATAAGAATAAATTAATTTATAAGGTAAGGGATACCTCCCATTTAAAAACTCATTTCTAGGTCATATCTCATCTAATGTAGATCAGGTAACACACCCCTCATACTTAGGACTACTTAGGACTGAACATTTGAAGCGTGACCCAACCGATCAAGGATAGACCTTGATAGCTACTTAGAATTTAAGTTGGGTCTAACTTAACTCACACAATTGACTTGTAAAACGAGGGACCATAAAACTTTCGGATAATATATTATCACCCAATTTAATACTGCCAGGGCCAGCACACCCATCTGACACTCAATACTAGACTTTTGGAATCTGATCCAATTGCGGGAGGCGCAACGTATCTTAGAAGCTCTCATTGGATCACTCGAGTCACACTTCACATATTCAATCTTTGGACTTGAGAGAGTTGTATTGATAGTATTATATTCGACGATAAGATCTGAAAATGTGCTTATATAAGTTGACTTTCACACCTTACAAGCTAATTTTGCAACAAATAAAAAAATAAATCAAAAACTCATTAGGTTTGTTCTCTTGCGTTTATATGGGTCTAGTGGAAATTTGTTGTATTTATTGATTATATTGAATTCAATCAGTTAGTTAACTGCTACATCTTTTACAGCTGCTCCAGGGGAAAATGGATCATATGCCATGTATCTAGTTGTAATAAAGCTCAAGTTCTAACCATGGAAAATAATTTGCACACTCAATGATTTAGTCCATTAACACAAACATTAGAGTTTGGCATATGTACCTTGTTAGAATTGGTTGTATATCAGCACCAACAGCTGTACTAAGCTCTTCAATAGTTGCAGAAACCTCATCACTACATTTAAGTATGTTGCACGCATCTAAGAAAGCAATAGATTTTATCGTGTCTGGTACAAGTGATGTATCTTTTACCTCTGTTTTGAGATTTTCCATCAAAACAAATGCTGCATAAATAAAGATTCACAAACTGTTTGAGAATTCAGATATTGAAATAGTTCAACTACTTAAAAGTCATAAATAGTCAGAAATTGAAATAGTTCAATCTACTAATGCAAGAATGGATTGATTTTTAAGCACGTGATAGTAAGAATTTCAGTTATTTGAAATTAACACAACAATGTTCAATTAAATCCAATTCCAAATCTCAATAATTCAAATTTAGACATATTGTAAAATCAAGGATATACATGATTTTTTTCAAAAGGCATGTGTAATATAGGTCTTAAATAAAAGCATATGACATACCAATAGCTCGAATCGTCTTAAGGTCAAATCTGTCAGCCAAGTTTTTACAGCCTATTTTTTCTGCTCGCTTCCTGATCAACAATTTCAAACTAATCATAAAATCCTGCCAAGATTTCAAATGTTGAATTTCACAAACATACATGAATAAACCACTAAGATGAAGGGGAACACTAAAATTCATCAAAGAAACATGTCACATTTAGCCATGTTTGGCAAAATTAACTTCAAACAAGATTTGCACATATAACCAGGTCAAAGCCACACGTCCTGTTACCCAACACAGTTTTTCATGATTGAACCGTAAACCGATACTGTTTACAATTATGTTATTTGAGTAGTTTAATTACAATTTAGGTCCAATTCGACGGCTTTAATACATTTGAATCACGACCCAGTGATTTTGCCGATTTGATTACCAGCTCGATCACAGTTTACAATTATGTTATTTGAATAGTTTAATTACAATTTAGGTCCAATTCGACGACTTTAATACATTTGAATCACGACCCAGTGATCTTGCCAATTGGATTACCAGCTCGATCGTATTACAAATAATAAAATTATAGTATTAAGATAAGATTAATTATAATATCAACAAAGAAACATGTGATCAATGAATATGAGAAGAAACTTACAATCTCAGACTCTGAAAGGGAGCAAACCCAATCGATATCTTGAACCCTAGTCTCAATGTTGATTTTCCCCAACTCGACGGGTCTTTCCAATCTCTTCTTCAAGTTTCTAACTTTCTTCATGGATCAAATCAAATACTGCTAAAACCTGAAAAACATTTGTTAAAAATTGTATTCAAAATAAACAAAAGTCTAAGAATTAAGAAATAATGTGAACAAAACTGTAGAATGTTAGTAAATAAACAAACTTCTGAAACCCTAAACCTCTAAAACGATGGAACGGGATTTGCTACCTTTAGGGCGGGAAAGGTGTCATACTTTGCATCAATTCCGTTTGTTGGATTCATCTCATGTCTAAATCTTGACACGGATCTAACTATTTATTTCTTAAAAAAAAAACAAAAATACAGAATACGAGACTCGAATCACTCACTAATATCTCTAAAGCCTTTGGCTTGTCTTGCCTAAAATTTGAAATAACACCAGGGACAAAACAAATGTGAAGTTTCATACCAAGCACAAATTCATTTAGAAAAAGAATAAGAACTTAAGAGTACAATGTGAAGGCCCCATAAAGCAAAGGCCTGTCAAGTTAAGATTATCTTCTATCATGCTATAGAAGATGGTTTTCATATATTTTTACAACCTGCACATCACATTGAGTAGGCATAATCAAGCATTGTAGAACTATCCTCAATGATACTTTTAGTTAATATTATAAAGTTTTGCTAGAAGGTTAAGTAATACACCAGCCTTGTTGTGCCCAACACTGCAATATTGAAGTTAATTTTTTCCAGAAGACTACTCAAAATGCAATATAAATAGATCAAATAATATACTTCTAATATATAAAACAGGCAGAAACAAAATTAATTTGATAGACATACATTAGACCATAGCCAATTTGAAAGGACACGGAATATATAACACTTACTGGAACACTTACTAGAAGGTACGCCTCACCGACCCGTTTTCTCAATCCACCACTTTGATGGACGCCTCACAAGTAACCTCTGTACAGCCGCACGTACTTGCAGGTCGCCTCTAGTTTTCTCAATCCAACACCTTGATGTACGCCTCACAAGTAAATTTTGAACAGCCGCACGTACTTGTAGGTCGTCTCCGTTAAAAACAACGATATTGAAAAGGTGTGAGAGACACGATGGATTGAGGGATTAAGACGGCACCGGCGGGTTCCAATATGTCAAGGTCAAGGAAATGAATAGTAAAATTTGCCAAATTAAAAGTAGATTTAATATACCTTGTTTCTTTTTTAATGGTTTAAGCATTAACCTTTTCAACTAAAAAATTAGAGTCTTTTTATAACAGCACCCACATTCATAATTATTTTAATTTTTTTTTTATTATTTCACACTTTTCAATTATTTAAATAATTGATCTATGATTCGCCAAATCCCATTATATATAATATAAAATGTAATTAAAAAATACATTCGAATATATCAAAATACATTATACAGACATACTTTCAAAATAAATAAGACTAAAATAAAGATATATTGAATAAAACAATACAGAACACAAATAATTCGTTAAAATCACATTAAAAAAAATACATAAATGCAAAAATGCATCACTAAAATAAAATATAAGAAAAAGATAAATTTAATATAATTTTTAATTGTTGTTATTCTCATTCCTAAAACGTTGTCATATATGTTATATCAAGTCTCGTGGAAGACGCTGATGAATCTGTTTATTATGAACATCATATCTTATGTGTAGAAACTATTGAAAATCAATATTAGAATCATTTGACAATGTTGTCGTGTTATTGCCTAAATGATCATAAGAAAAATCAAAGTTTCCACCATACGTGGAGCCTTCATCTTCAACAATCATGTTGTGTAATATGATACATGTATCCATTATACGCTGGAATGCATCTAAATGCCAAAATCAAGTCGGGGTTACGTATGATTGCAAATCGCTATTGGAGAACCTTATATGCACGTTAAATATCCTTTATTGCTCCAAGCATAATATTTAGCCACACACAAAAGAACTTACCTCAAAGTGTAGCTCATTCCAAACATTACAAGAATATCATGTAAAGAGGACTATAATTAGGGCCATTTTTTAAGGACGTGCAAGGCATGGGATTAACACATAGGATCCAAATTTGTTACAATTAAATTGTGGTTAAAAAGGACCTCACAAATATGTATTACGGAAAAATGTGGTTAAACATAGACTATTTGTTATACCATGGTTAAACTGAAGTTAACCTCTATGGGGCCTCCAAAAACTTGAGACAGAAAGGTTTCCCATTGGGGTTTCCGGCCCCAGGTCTTCACCTATTTGTGGAAGAGGGGAGGTGCATTAAGTATAAACTCTCTCTCGCGCCTTTCTTCAGCTTGTTCCTGTTCGTCTATTCGGGACGGGGCAGGCAGCCCACATACATACATGAAGAGAAGCTATAATAGTTAAACCTTTTATATATGACAACAGCTGAAGAAGTATCATCATAACATGAAATTTAAGTAACAAATTATATAACCAAATGAACTTCATTAAAATGCAACAGACAAAATACCAAATTAATTCAAGTGATATGTACATCATCATTAGAAGCCAAATAAAAGGCAACATTCAACATGTCAAATTTTGGTAATCTTATCTTGATACAACTCAATTCAGCAAAGCAACTAATGCCATAAAAATAGTTAAGCTGAGCATAACGCGAGAGTAAGCATGTACAAGGGAAGAGTGTCACTCAAATGCAAAAATAAAGTCAGTGTCAAATGTCGATATAAAACGTGGGAGGTGAGTGTAATTTTCCCGTGAAATAGTTGCTCAGAACAAGTTCATTTATCAGCCTCATCTCATGATGGAAACCATAGACTCTTCAAATAAAAGAAATGAGGCCATTTTGAAGAATTGTTGCACAAGTTTCATGTTTACCGCCGAAGAAGTGAACTCTATATGAGTGCCAGCCAAGTCACTAGCAGACTGAGTTAAGAGTTCCATTCACGCGAACTACCATTCCTAGTTAGCGTCTCACATCATCTCCTCTTCTTTGACGGCTTGCATTCTAGCATTTTCGCGGTCCTTCTTAAATATAAAATACAACGGCGTGTAGCACAGGCAACACAATCCAAAAGGAGCTGCCATCATTGAAAGAAGTCCCTTTGACAAGGCAAGAGCCTCAGGTGAAGATCCTTTGATGGGATCAACAGATTTCGAATCGTAGCCAAACATTTTCTCTGCAAGAATGCCAACCAAAGGAGCTGCAACAGAAGAGAATGAGCCTTCAAAAGCTCTATCAAATGCATAAATCATTGTCCTGTGTTTGACCGGAACAACCTCGGCAAACATAGGTGCGTTTGCAGCCGTACCATTCCAGCTTATAGTTAGTCCCATAAAAAAGAGAGTGATTGAAAATGTAAGAAAACTAGTTACTGATTGCGGTATCACCCTAAGAAGAAACCATGAGAATGGAATGCCCATAAAGGCGCTGAATTGCGCACACATGATTCGACCTGAATATGGATAGATCTGTGTCAATCGATCAGCTATTGATCCTCCTATGAAGGACCCTAGTGCACATCCAATAGCAAAAAGACTGAGGAGGGTTGCTGAAGTGTTATTATCAAAACCTGCATAGTGAGCCAATTCATTGTGTCAAGCAAGTAGATACAAAAAGATTCATATTCCAACAGGTTTTAGAATCATTCCAAAATTTAAGTTCTTGCATTAAAGACGCCGCTAGTGATCGATCTCAGAATACAATCTTGCAAAGTTGCATTAGCATGTAAATGCACAGAAAAAGGCTTCATGCTCACCAATTAGTTCAAACCACATTGTGAAGAACACCATGGCAGTCCATGGTAGTGACCCAATAATGCCTTGTAAGACTATTATTTGAAATGTTTGAACTTTGATCACAGATTTAGTGGCTGCCCAAGAGTGTCTCCAAACTGAAGTCACACTAGCATTGCCATTATAGATAGAATCACCCCTGCTGATACACAAAGTTGATTTGCCAACAATTACAAATCAAAGAGATATAAACATTCAGTTATTTGTTCGCTAGTAAGCAATATCCTATATTCATTTAGTCATCAGCTCAACACCGTAAAATCTTGCACAAAAACCCTTACCAGATGGTACGGTATTGAACTGCTGACTATGTGAATATCTGAGACGCCTTATTTCACTAGGAATCCGTTTTCCTGAATTTTACAACGCTGTGACATATGTTGTAAAATGTTCTTCCTTACCTTTCTGAACTATCACTAGCATCTTGAATGATGGAAACTCTTTTTTTTGGATCATCCACATATAGTAAAACAAGGATTCCAATCAATGCGCTCAAACTCGCCATCAAAACAAAGGCACATCTCCATCCTTGTATCCCCCAAAACGTTTGACCAGCCATGACAGTAGCCATAACACCACCTCCAATTCCCCCTACATTACCAATAAGGCTTAGCAATCCAAATCCAGCTCCTCTCACTCCTTCCCTATAGCTATCCGCAATGAAAGACTGCAATGCAGGAATCACAATTGCCAAACCAAATCCGTTTATCGCTCTCCAAAACGCAACCTGCATAAAATCGTGACAAGCACTCACAGCAGCAGTTGATAAAGCCCAACAGAAAGTTCCCATAGCAAGAATTGTTGGTCTATCATAGTTAATAACAAGTATACCAGCTAGAGGCGATGACAGTCCTTGAACAAAGTTCCGAATGAATGTGAGGTAACCTAAATCAGACGGTCCCGCATTGAATGCTTCACTAACTTCTTTGTAGACAGACGGAAGAAGATTCTCGTCGGCGCGCTCCATAATAGCAGCTAGGTTGATGAGAATGAGCGAAAGAGATATGCCATAAATCTTAATTGTTGTTCTGTTAAATTTGGAAAATAAAATATCATGGAAAGACTATAACTGCAATTCATTGTATATGACCAAAAGGAATGTAAAGAAGCTATGAAACACAGATGCCAGAAACACCACAACAAGTCGACACATATAATAATTTGAAAAAATGTTTCACACACGGATATCCGACACTCATTTTTTCAGAGTTGTCAGTGCTACATAGAATTAAAAAACCGAATATAACTAGTATTAGACATATGATATAACAGGACATGTCTTCTAACTATATAACAGAACAGAATCAGATTGAGTTAGAAATCAATAGTTCTTTTTCTAACTATACAACTATACAAGCCTTACGAAAATTCAACCAAACATGTTTCTAATAAAAATAATTGAAAAGCAAAAATTGTAGATCAATAAAGTCAAAGAAAGAAAGAGGAAAACACAAGTTGTACTCACTTCATGGTTTGAGAAGAAGAATGAGTGGGAGTTGAAAATGATGATTTGGATTTGGATGGAAGAAGAGAGGATTTGGTGCTATGTTTTGAGGTTCGAATGAGTCCCATCACGTAGGACAATCCAAAGAAAGAGGAAGGAACTCTCACAACGGAGCGTTCTTGGTGGATCTGACGCAATTAATTAAAAAGTAACAACAAATATGACTTTATCATATAGTATTAAATCAAAATTATGACGTTTTTGTTATTTATAACAACAAACACTCCTTGAAATAGAATGTAACTTGCAATACAACATTAAAATTTGGTATGTCCGGAATTTACAAGGGAGAAAAAGGTTAACACAAAAATCAAACCGTCTAAGAGAACATAGATGATAAAAGGATGAAGTCAGCTATCATTTCAAGGGATTATAAGATATTAACCTTATTTAATTTTTGTTGTTGAAATAATATATAAATAAATAAAATGGAATGTAATGCGTATTTAACTGGTCAAGGTGGATTATACAATGACACAATGTTAAGATTTAATCTTTGATCTGAATTGGATTTAGATCAGAGAAATAACATATAATTGAGTGGATAAAGATGGTGGTTGTCGGAGATACATGTAAATACTCATTATATCAAATTAATAGAAGTTGTTTGAGAGGTGTAGGAGTTGAAAAATTATGTATATGAAACTTGAGTTATAAGTTAACATTTATAGAATGAGGATTAGGGTTTCTAGGACAAAATCCTAGATAATTGTCTAAGGTGTTAGTCGTAAAATGATCATGATATAATTTTAATAATATGATTCAGAGCATGGTACGTGGTGGGATAACACTCTTCTTGGGTGCGACCATTTCTTATGATGGGTTGGGCTTGACCATGTCCTAAAATTGACCTATTTGAGATTGAGTTACCTGAGTTGATTGATCATGACTTGATTGAGGTGGAATCTTACAAGTTGACTTGTGATTACCACTTTTCTTGCACCTCTTTCATTTAACATGTAATTATGTCCTTCTCATTTAAATATCAAATCCATCAATTTCTCCTTGCTTGAGATTCTATTTTATTTTGCCTTCCTAACATTTTTTTGTAGAATGGTGGTTGTTCACCAGGATAACTTGTCTTGTCCCATAAGTTAGACCCATTAACAGGATAAATAACATGCTTGTATATTTATTGATGCTTGGATTTCTTTTTGTAAATATTAGAAATGAAAAACTAAATCTTGTAGTTCTTGCACTTCATGGAAGAAATTACATAAACACATGGCAAGGCTGTGAGCTGCCACTTCCTGCATCAGCAGTTATGTTCTTGAAAGTTAACAGAAAATTTGTCTCCAAAGTTTTCAATGTGCCTAACCTTAAGAATATGCTCAACAAACATCGTGCAACATGAATTAAACAGAGTACAGTACGTCAATTTAAACATAGTACAATATATAAGTTTAAACATAGTACAACAATTTATCAATTTACATTAACTAACAATTTAGAAGTTGGTGTAGACATTAATTTTCTCAATCCTAAGCAATAAAAAGCACATTATATGTTAGTGAATATATTACCAAACATATTAAGCAAAGTAGTAGCAAATTGCATTACCCCTTTCTAATGTTAGACAGAATAACCTAATCACCATTGTTTGCAAATATAATTCTATTTGATGCCTACCTTTCCACCATATATGACTTATATTGTGAACATTATTATGGATATTGTTGAATATGAGTCATACTGTAGGTATTATTATTGATAGATAAGAGTATTATTGTAAACTGAACTCTAGTATTATAAACTCAACTTTAGTATTATATATTGCATATAACATTGTATAATTAATTCATTAAATAATACCTACCTCTTGTATAAAGCATCTTCTGGAGAGTTTGACAGTACTAACCAAACCCCTCATTTCCCCTTCTTTTCCAAGTCTCCTTCAATTCTACCAGAGTTTTCGAACCTTCTTCTACACAACATGCAAAACTCTCTTGATACACAACTTCAATAGTCCAAAATGTAGTAAGTGCCACTATATACCTCATATTTAAACCCATCAAACCTCCCAACAACCTATCACAACAGAAACATCAACAAAATCAAACAACCTTAAAGAAAACAATTATGATTAAAACTAAAACATATGATTAATAAACCTACCAACAATAATCTTTGTTTGCTTTTTTAGGAACAGCGTCAGAAAGTCAAATATCCCATTTATTAACTTATCTCTTAAACCATGATAGCACACCATTAAGAGAAGTTATACCTCCCAATATAACTTCAATATCATCACTGTCATCTATTTCCTTACAAGCTTTTATCAACACAGTTGCAACAAATGGAAGAAACTCTCAAAGGAACAAGTAATCTTGTGCCTGAAAACAACATCTGGAGGAATTATAGTTTAAAAGATTATCATAGATCTAAATTCTAATAGGGGAGTTATGACTTACGAGCCATGTTTTGAATGAATGCGATTGAACAGTGTCATTGCGAATGCTGAGGATAAAAGGGTGTTTGGTGGCTGAGTTGTAGATATAAAGGTGTTTCCTTAACCATGTTCTGATACAGATTACATGCATTTTTGCATATCTGATACAAAGTAAACAAATTTTTGGATAGTTGACACACCTCCTTCGGACCTAACCAGTCCAAGGGTGTTATGTGATAGAGCCCAAAGACGTCCATCTCGAATTGAGCCAAGCCTCAGGGGCAGGGACAAAGATCATACCCTTGGCCAGGGAATGGTCCTCTATGACATAGAGCATAGTACACAGAGATAAACACATCTCGTTGATTCAGTCGATTGTAAGCCCCGCTATGGGAGACACATGAAACACGCTCAATAAAGCATACAAATTAATACGCTACAATAAAAAATACTAAACATAACGAACAAACATGAAAATCAGAAATATTAGCTAACATCAGCAAATGTGTTAAGCCACAAATTGCAAAGACCATTTCCAGGAAAGTCCAAAGAGCACATCAGGTACTTTGTTGCAATGCGGCGCCTTTTTTCTTCCTAAAAGCAAGCAATTAGCATTCTCATGCCCAAAGAAGACATCACTCCACAAATGACATGAAGCATACTCGCAGCTCACTGGTGAACATTTGCGATGCCCCTATCGAAAACAAACTTTACATTGCATGGATAACAGGCAAGTCGTGGCGTTAGAATAATTCACAAGCAACCATCAGTTGCAGCATATCAACAATAATAAAATGGAGAAAACGCATGACTCTAAGTTAAACCATGCATAAATCATTGAGGTAAAAATAATTTTATAAATAATCGTTACACCTAAGGCACAAATATTCCAAAATATTGCAGGTAACTAAAAAATACAAAGAGAATAAAAAAAGAAGCAATTAAGCCAAAGCACCCTGAGCCGAGGTACCAAGGTCACCATCTGAAGACCCCTTAGGGGAAGCTTAGAACGGGTTCAGCACCTCAGAAGAAATTATGGATGTGGGACATATCCTTCTTATCTGCTACATATCTGATCACGAACCTCATACACGGTGTACATAGTCCATTGGAGGGAATCATGAATCATCACTTTCAAGTTGATAACCTCATCTTCCAGAGTTTTTCAAGGCCTTGACATGAGCCTCAACCTCTCGTAGAAGAGTTCCTGATCCTCCTCATCCTGACGAGTTTTGGCCACATCAGCATTTGAGGCATCTTGACGACGCTTCTCCTCCGCCTTAAGAGCAGCCTCCAACTCAGTTATCCAGGAAGTCAGAGTAAAAGGGGAGTCATAAGTCTTCACCTCCTCTAAAAAAGAGTCAATAACCCCGACCTTATTCTATAGCTCATAAATATCCGTCTAAAAAGTTAAGCATTTATACTCTATAGTCTCACATTTTCCTTTCTAAGTGTTCATTTTCTTACAGGGATTTTTAGTAGCAAAGAAATCTCCTTGATCAACACCGACCAAAGAAAGCAGGGAAGAGGCCTCGTACATGCTTTGGGTGACCTTGCAGACAAGCTCTATCTTTTCTTCCTCTGAGAGGTTTTGAACGTAGGACATGTCCTTCGTTGACACAATCAAAGCAGTTTCCTCAAGAATACGGGCAAGTCGAGAAGAAAAAATAGCAGGCATCTGCATTAAATGGGTCATCTCCCCTTAAGCATCATCCCAAGAAATACGAGTTCTTTTTAGAGAACCCTTTTCTCAGGCGGAGTTTCGGTCTTCATCTCGGGCCCTATTTGTCGAAATTAGGGATATGGACACTTTCTCCATAGTCAAAGTGGTTGCAGTAGTAACAAGTTGGTTGACCTCAGGGTAGAAATTGTGGTCTTAATGGTTGGGGTCGGAGTAACTAATGGGGCAGGAGCTCTAGTATGGAAAGGAGGCATCATAGCCTGGCCAGAGGGACCACTCGGAATACCTTGAGCACTGGCAAGATTAAAATGCAAATGTAACTTGTCCATGCTATGTCAAAAAATGCAATCACACATGTAGAAAAACTAAAGGACTTTGTGCTCATCAAAAAAATTCTTCTTTCATCCAGGCTGACCACACTCACGATTGAATAAATGTCAATTTGCCTCTACCTAACCTCGGTAAGAGGCACTTCACTAGCGCCAAATCCCTCTTTGTAGCCAACTTCGTTAAACTAAGAGTGCAACTACTCTATCATCACCACTTCTTTAGAAGAAATATAATCTAACTTGGTGCAGTAGGAATGAACGCCCAAGTTAAAGTGAGATGAAGACAAGTACTTTAGAAATGAGCCCCTACATAAGCGGGAAGACCCAGTGGAGGAATAATAGAAGGTAAGATGAGCCTTCAGAGTAAGGGGCTTCCCTAGCTAGAAGCGCCCTAGAAAGTAACCTCATTCATGGGCGAAGTGGTTAACTCAATGGTTGTTTCTATAGAAGCCAATGCGCCATTGGTTGCGGTAGTTCTCCTGAGAAGTGCGAAATAGGTAAAAAAAGTTTGAAAAACAATCTGAGTGAGGGCATGCAAGATTTATGCTCAGCACACAGCTGGAACACCTTCATGTAGGCTTAGGACCTCAGATGAAGCTAGGAAGGAGCAACTTTTAAATGCTTCAGGACAACCACTTCAAAATCAGAGAAAGACAACCGTAACCCTATTTGTCTGAACAAGCACATGTATAATGAGACCGAATAATCATCAAGGAAACTGCACATCCTATTCTCTGGGCCCATAGTAAGAACGAACAATCTCGAGGTTCACCGACCATAATTTTATTAGCTTTTTTTGCCTCCTCATTATTCAAAATGGGCGGAGTACCCACCACCTCGGCATCCACCCAACCATACTTAACCGCGTTGGCCAGATCCACCAGTGTCACGCCTCTCCGAGATAGATGATCAACTCTAAAATGTTTGTCGAGTGTAATCCAAGACATTACATCCATTCTAACCCAGAATCTAATTGAGCCTTCACCTTAGCATCACTAGGTTTGTGACCGATAGTCCTCATGGAAAGTTGAATGAAATCTTCAGCATGTTCCCTCATCCGATGGATAACTTGCTTTTCCTCGTTAGTTAAGAAGAGAGGGGGCAAATGTGTTGGACTTGAGACTTCACACACCATAGGGGGTGAATTGTATGGTTTGGAAAATTCTGGTTTTACATAAAAGAAATTGCAAGAATTTAAAAGAGTTAAAGTAAGAAGAAGAACACCAAGAATTATACAAGTTCAATAAAAAATAATAATCTTGTCCCCAAGAATTGATCTTGAGAGTTTCCAATAAATATTAAGAGATTTTAGTAGAAAAGACTCATGACACTCTTATACAAGGAAATGATGGTTGATCTTCAACCAAATAATACAAGATGATAGATATGAGCGTTTACGTATTTTCTTCAACATAATCTTGATAGCGAAGCGGCCAAACTTCCTTCTCAACAGTAGATTGAAACGTTTAGTCTTCTTTCCATAAACACGAACCTTGGAGCGGTTAGTCTTCAAGTTCCAAAACCTCTAAGCTCAAAACCTTGGTTTTACACGGGATAACCAAAAACCTATGAGATTTTAACACCAACTAATCTCAAACATGTAAAGCTTTTAATACTGGACTAAGCTTTAACCTGTCTTGGTTTTAATACATGACTGACCAAGAACCTATGAGATTTTAACATTAGCTGGTCTCCAACATAAACTAGGACTGGTCACACAATCCCAAACACAAGCTTTTTACGAGATTAGATTTTAACCCAAATAAATCTCTAAATGGATAATATTCAACCAATGTGTATACAAAAGATTCCTTTTTTGAATTTACAATTCTACCCTTTCTAGAATTACAAAAGTATTTCACTCACAAAAGCACTTAGGCTAAAACATTAGTGAGAGAAAGTTAAAAACAAGTTTAGAGAGAGTGTGTGAGAGATGAAAGTGTAAAAAATGATTTTGGATGGTTTTGAATGAGATATGTAACCTCTATTTATAGGCCTGAGGTTGGCTGAAAAAGGAATTTGAAATTAATGCCTTTTACCATTATATAATTAATTAGAGTATATTCATAATCGATTAGATAGTTAAAGTAATCGTTTGTAATTTCTCAAAAAGGAAATAAAAAATATCTATATGTCGCATATAATTAAGGTTTTGTCCCAATTGCTTGGGGTGTAAGTTTGAATTGATCTATTCAATTAGACAAGGGACCTAGCTGATTAGATAAGATAAATTTTTCCCACTAGCTATTCTGAAAGTTCCTAAGTCATCTAACACACTTTTAAGACATTTTTGAAGAATTTTTCTTTGATAAAGTAATTTAAATATGTTTTACTTTGTGTGTGTGTGTGTGTGCGCGCGTGAAGGTGGAGAAAAACACAAGAAAGGGGGAATTGAATTGTGTTATTTACCAATTGAAATTCTCTTTCTTTTCATTTAACGTCTTTTTCTTTCACTTAATCGTCTATTAGATTATGCTTTGATGTTGCGGAAGCATGAAGTGTAGAACTACATAACCAATAGGATGTTCATTTTAACTTCTAAAGGATATCAAAACTTCTGACTTGCTCAGTACAGTTCTAAGGAGCTTTTGCTCGAATGTTCTAAGTTAAAATGACATAAGCAGAAAGTAAAGGACACGTTTATTTTTATCCTGGTTCACCTTCTAACTAAGGCTACCTCTAGTCCACCTTCTTCAGGTGATTTGCCTCTCAACAAAGGTCTTAATCTACTATAACCAAATCATGATTACAACTGCACGATCCTCCGTCGTGACTCACAACCTGCATAACCAACTGCTGTGACTAACCATCTGGACAATGACCCGTTCAGTGATCTCCGCGAGATATAACGTCCATTGACCCAGGCACCCTGCACAAGCTACCTGCGAGTGACTAACCCTGCACAACCAACCTGTTGTGACTAACCTTGCACAGCAAACCACTGTGACTAACTTCTGATAATGAACCGTTCAAGAATCCCAGCAGGATATAACGTTCATCTATCTTCTGGAGATTACAAATGTGCATCTTAGTTAAGCAAATGGTCTCCTATTCTAAGTTCATATTCTAAGATATAACACACTACGAGCAACAACTCTATGTGTTTTACATTTTGAATACAAAAACCAGATGTCTTGCAGTCTTCTTGTCTGCAACTTCTAGATGAGATATTCGCTTTACTGATTGATAAGAAGAATTAGAATATTTGCTCTTTCCTAATGATTGCTTCTTCAATCTGATCTTCATCTTCATTCTTCTTTAAGAAGTTTTAAGAGCAACAACTCTTATGTAAATTTGCTTCTTTAATTCTTTCCTTGAATATGGAGGTTGAAGTTTTGGAGCAATCACTCCTTCTTGTAAGACCATCTCCTTTAACTCTGATTAAGCATATGTTAAGCAGTTGCTCATGGAATTAATTTCTTCTTCAGAAACATCTTCATCTTCTTTTCTCAGAATCACATAAGGAGATGTAGCTCTTATATCTTTTGATTTTGTCTTCATCATCAACTTTTGATGCATCTTTAGCAAGTGTACTGCTCAGTTCTCCTGTGAAGCATACTCCTCATTTAGCAGGAACTGTTTGTCTTCTCTGGAGCTCTTCTTTTGGGAGGCTGATGTTAATAACGTTCTTGTTCCATCATACACTTCACGTATGTTGCCTCTTGCGTAACTTCTGATACATGTCTTCAACATTTCTTCTTTCATATTTTCATGATCAGTTTCTCACTACAGATTTTCTTCTGAAATATTTCTTGATCTTCACTCTATAGATGTATCCTGAATACATACTCTGATGCTCACTCTGGATGCATATTCAGATGCATACACGGACGCATGCCAGAATGCATACCTACAAGTCTGAAGTTTTTATCTATTTATAGAGCTTGGTATGTTACCGTTGGAATCTAGCCGTTGAGATTTGTTTGAATGTTGTCTTGAATGCTTCGTCTGGATTGAGCCTTTTGTGACATGTGTTGTTCTTGGAAGAACCTTATCCTCAACATGATGATTACAGTTGATGGCGTGCTTATTTGGTTAAGCTTGTCTTTCCAATGCGCTGCATGTGGGTTGCTTCTTCTTTCATCCTTGGGAGTTGTTCCTTTTAAATGTTGCAACTTTTTTGCATGTGATGATATTTATAGCGACTCTCCCTTAGATTCTAAGCTCTTTATATTTTACTCAATTTGTGTGCTGAGCTGTAGATTCTTCATTGGCTTGTATATGACTTCAACTGATGTTTGTATTTTGAATGTCGCTGCATTGTAGCTTCAGAACTTGTAATTTCAGAACTTCTAATCTTTCTTGGTGCGTGATCTTCTGATGTTTGCAATTCTTCTTGTAGTTGATCTTTCTTGTTTATTTCCTTGCAGCTTCTGATGTACTTTCTGATTGAGACTGTTGTATGTAGGCCTTGATATTGCTTCTTCTTCTGAATGATCTTGTTCCTTATTATTGCTTCTCTTGCTTCTGATCTATGGTCTTTGGCTTGCTTGACATGTTCTTAATCAGAACATCTGATGAATGAAGTTTAGCTTTGTCAATCTTCTGGATGTTTCGGATGTAGTTGTTGTACTCTTATCCTGATGAATCCTGTATAAGATTTATAACATAATATCTGCACACTAAATGAAACCATTAGTAATAAAATTGTTACTTACAAAATATATGCTTGTTATCATCAAAACTAGATAGATTCTCAATATTGTTCTAACTACGCACGCTTTAGCCTTACACTTTTACGATAAAGACCATTTGTTTAACAATTGTTCACTTATTGCTAAATCTAGGAGGAACGTAAGTACTTCATGTTTTTGTCATACATTTCTATTTTCATTAACACATGCTTGAGTAGCTTAAAATAATACTTTATTTGCATTCCATTTGTTTGCCATCATCAGACACTCAAGTTCATCAAACCTTTAATGATAAGGTTTGCATCTTTATCTGTTTAATCGCTCACTTGACTTATCGAATGTTGTCATCATTAAAAGTAGATGTCCTTGTTAAAATCATATCACATGCAAAATATGGTTCCACAATATAGACCTTAGTGAAATTCACCTCTCTGCCAACATTTGATAAAAGGGTTTTTAAGGAGTTAGATGAAGAAGCTCCTCCCTCTAGGGAATCCTTTGACACCCTATCTGGGCCAGAGATATCAGATAAAGATATCACTTTTGAATCCATATGATTTTGAGCATGAGGATGGATATGAGAATTATAAGAGGCACCCACTCCCATAGGAGAAGAAGTTTCGCTCTCAGAATCACTCACTAGGTTAACAATACTATCACTCACCCTGACTAAAAAACAGGAAATGCTTAAAGAAAAGTTTTAAGTTAAGGAGGGTACTTAAGTGTGAAGTTGATAAAGCAAGGGCCACTGACAAATGCAGAAACTCTAATAAGGGAACAAATAGTGCTCTGGTAAATGCTCTATGAAATGAGGAAGACAAAGGTGCTTGGTAATACCCTGAATGCAAACAAACTTGAATTCCAGGGATTGGGAAAATCTTTCCAAAACACTAACTCCTCATATTTATAGAAAAAGGTAGGTGGACGACCCAGACAAGAAAATAAGAGGAGTTACGAGATCAACAGTTAGAGTTATCCTAGGGAATACACACAAACTTGAGTGCACTCAGGGTCACTATAAGTCGTGTCATGCCCTAACTTATCGCATCAACACACGTGTCAGGAAGAAATGCTTAAGCATTTTAGTGATGGAAATGAATTTAATGCGTTTGTTCCCCACTACTTTCTCACCTGATTACAGAAGTTCCCGTTCTATCTCACACCAAACCACATTTAGAGGTCAGCCAAAATCGCTAAAGGCTTTCCCAACTCATTCAACACCTGACAAAGCCTTAGAGGCAATTGTTCTAGGTTGGCCAAAGACACAAATGGCTAAAGTCCAATTCCTCTCAAATCCAGTCCACTTGACCCAGTGTATATGAACCAGTTCACAATGAGAGTAAGGTACATTCTCTGATATCCATTTTTCACTACATTCATCTTGAATCTCGAAATGACTTGAGCGTTTGAGTGTTAACAATGCAGGTCTACCTCGCGCCGGTGTAACAGAGATTAGAGCAGTTAGTTCAAGATCACTAATTCATTATCTGCATTCAATTCTGGTTTCTGAATGGATCAACGATGGAGATGAGCACGGAAGACACACTCATATTTAAAAGTCCACTTGTTCGTCAGTTAATGAAAAGTTTAAGTTGAATTTGACCATGTAGTCGGCAGGGCCGGCCCAATCAATTCAGAGACCCTGTTTTAATTTAAAAATAATCTTAAATTATATATTAAAAAAATCAATTTTAAAAATAGCACAAACTTGAAACTATTTAACAATTTTCAGATATATATATATATATATATATATATATATATATATATATATATATATATATATATATATATATATATATATATATATATATATATATATATATATATATATATATATATATATATATATATATATATATATATAACCTTTTTATCTTGTATAGTATGACTAAAGATTAACTAAGTTTGATTTTTTCTCTTGAAAAGTCCTAATTTACTGTAAATATTTTGTTCTGCACCCTCCATATTTTTATATTGATTAAAATGTTCCTTTTATTTTTTATACCGAGGTGCCGAAAAATTCTTTGTCATGAGAAAAATACTGTAGACCAATAAAAAAAATTTGTATGCATTTTAACCGAAAATTTTAAAAATCATGTTAATTTTCAAATTTTAAAAAATCTGATAGTTCATATTAAATAGGTTTATGTAAAAACGAAGTTAACACTATTTAATTCTTTTATAAATTCGATATGTTTTATAATTTTTCAAAATTTTCAAAAGTCTGATAGTTCATTTTTTGATAGGCCAATAAAAAGATGGATTTAACAATATTAAATTTTTGATTTTTTTTTTATGTTCAAAAATATTCAATGTAAAATCAAAATTTGTATTTCAAAAATCTATGATTTTAGACTTGATATTTTTAAAATCTAGTATAAAAAATTTATATCCGATTTTTGAAAAAAATTGATGTGAAATCATAGATTTTGAAAACAAAGTGACACTCCTCACTTTATCAATCGATTTTATAAAGATAAGTTAGATTAAACTGTAATATTAAAAATGGTCGATCACGGTAGTCAAGTAATTTTTATTAGACTTTTAGCATGTCTAAGGTAGTGTTTGACCCAATTTTTTGTCTACTTTTCTTCTCCTTATAAGGAGATGGAGGGTCAAACACATTTTTTATAAAGCTCTTATAAAAAAAGTAGTTTTTTTTTCAAGGCAAAAAATAAAATAAAAAGAGCTTGTAAAAAAGGCGTTGAAACCAACTTTTTCAGAGCTTAAAACATGTGGTCGCGGTTCGAATCCCAACGAAAGCATTTTCTTTAAAAAAAATTGCGCTATTGCAGTAAACGACAATTTTTCAATTTTTTCTACGGTTCATAACATCTAGAGTTATGTTTTATTTTATTTTTTTTCTTCTTCTGTTTACATCATCATTTTTGTAGATATTAGTTTTGTCCAACTTTTTATTCGTTTTGTATATTATATCTTATTTTATTGTATAATGATTTTCAATAATAATATTATTAATTTCTTATACTATACACTATATTATAGATGTTAATACAACAATTAATCAAATCAATACGCATTATATATATATATATATATATATATATATATATATATATATATATATATATATATATATATATATATATATATATATAACTTTAATGAAAAAATAAAATTAAAAATAACTCTAAAGTTTAAAAAATAATCATAACCAAACAACTTTAACTTAATTTTAAAAGCTCTTATTTTTAACTTTAACTTTAAAGTAACTTTTAAGGCTTAAAAAAATCGGGCCAAACGAGCTCTAAATTATCAACTAATTCCTCTTTAAATATAAAATGTCAACATTGAACATTTATACACAATAAATAATTTAGGTAAAATCACATATAAATCATAATATTAATTAGATAACAAACTTTTCATATAAATTGTCAAAAAGATGTAAAAGAAAACATAAATAAGTGTAAAGAAAGTAAAAATCCCAAACATAAATGACAAGGGAGCATTATTGTGAGTATTGTGTAGCTTTATTTTTTATCATCATATTTAAAACAATACAAGTTTAAAGATCTTTTTAATATCATATTCACACTCCAAAAATTATTGGAATTAAAATTTAGGCTTAATACATCCTTTCGTCCCTTAATTTAATTTAAAGTTTCACATTAGTCCCTTATTTAATAAACGTTACGTGTTGGTCCCTTAACAACAATTCCGTAATCTAACTTAATCCTTTCCGTTAAATGTTGGAGGAAAACGTTAACTTTAGCTTATGTGGCAGTATATGTGGCATTTTATCATCTGAACTGGCTTTTACAATATCTCTCTTAATATCTCTCTGTCTCAAAGCTCAAGAGTGTCCCTCACCATTGAGGAACCCTAAATTCCTTTTCTTTCTTTCCATCTCTCACCTAACTCACCCTCAATCTATCAACAGTAACTCTAAAATTCCTAAACACCATCTTCATTTCCATGATTTTCTCACCATCAATATCAAAGGTAAACTCCAAACTTACCAGCGATCTTGTGTTTGTTATTGCAGAAGGATAGTTAGAGATATGAAAAGAACCTGTAAAGCCTTAGAGATGAGAAAATCGACCAGTAAAAATCGTTAGAGATGGGAAGAGAACCAACAAAGTCGCAGTAGCAAGGATATGAAACTTTTGCAATCCCGACATTTTCTAGATCTCGAAAACTCCGTCAATTTCATTTTGGTTTTGTGATTATTGTTCAATGAAGCATTCAGATCTGGTGATTATCACAAAAAGAAGTGAACCTTTCTTGAAGGGAAATTGATTCCAAGTCTATTGTTCTTGCTTCGAGTGATTCTTGTATTTTAATTGAGATTTTGTTGTCGTCCGGTGATATGAGGTACAAGCTTCGTGTTCTTCTTGCTTCGTCTAGTGATATAGAGGTATGGGCTTCGTAGTGGGAAATGTATATTGCTTTTGAATCATTTTTGATAAATTTCATTCTTGATGAAATTGTTTATAATCATTCTTAATAAATTTATTCCTTTTACAGAGCCAATGCAAAACAGCCAAAACTTTTTGTTAGAATGATTCTTATCCTTATCTTTGCTGAAATTCTTGCCCTGTATGTGCTTAATCCTAAATGTATGTGTTTATATAGTAGCAGTACATTGACCTTTTCATAATAGGAGAGCATTCATGTGTCATGGTCATTTAGAAATCAATTAAGAATAGAATCGTACATATTCATTGTATTTAAGTGAAACATAATCAAATCTTTGGTTTGTTCCTTTACATAGTGTCACATTTGAGTATTTTGAATTGTGTAGATTGGATTTTGTTGACTTGTAAATTTTCTTTTGTGAAAATAAAAGCAAACTTCCTTGAAGTTGAAACTTGAGATGTGCTCCTTGAATTCACTATTAACTCTTGTATTTCGACTTTTCTCGCAGCTTGAAGCTCTTGCCCTCTGTTTGTCCCCTGTCTGATCCATTAGTGTAGTTCACACCAGTAGCTTTCCACTTATTGAAACCAAATATTCATCATCTGACAATGATAATACTTTTAAGGTTTATTGTGGTTTTATGTTCTTATGTTTAATCGTAACGTGTAAAAAACAGAGCTTTTGTTGATACATGTAATCTTTCTTCTACATCAATGAAGAATCTGATGAAGCTGATAAAGAATCTGCATTGGATGTTGGTCTTCAAGTTTAGTATTTTTTTTGTTTAATTAGATAGATTCTTCTTTTTATTAGTATTTAGTTGTAAAGAAATACCAGGCATTCAGATCTTAGGAGTTGCTCTCTATCACATAATAATTCTATCGAAAGATGTTCTTTTGTAAGAATATATATATATATATATATATATATATATATATATATATATATATATATATATATATATATATATATATATATATATATATATATATATATATATATATATATATATATATATATATATATATATATATATATATATGATGTTGCGGAGGTCAAAAACCCCCTCAATTTAGATTTAAAAAACCCCCTGTATTCATACTTGTTTTTTGTTGTTCATTTACCATGCATATGCTGACTCAGATATTTAAAAAATGCTTTGTTGCCATGCCACATAAGCCAGACTTAACTTTTTCAGCAACATTTAACAGAAAGGATCAATTTGGCTAACGGAACTATTGTTAAGGGACCAATACGTAACATTTATTAACTAAGGGACTAAAGTGAAATCTAAAATTAAATTAAAGGACTTCGTGACTAATTAAGCCTAAAATTTAAAATAAAAGAAGGTACAAAACGTGACCCATTTCATGTCCCATAAAAACCGTAACCCCGTATAGTCAACCCAACCTTATTACGGAACGGAGATTTCTTCCTTTCTTTAATTCTCACAAACACAACTTGAGAAATTCAGTAGTAATCGTACGTACACGAAAACCATAAAAGCATCTCATCTCACGTGTACCCGTACCATAAAAAGAATTACTAATTTTCTCACCGAGCCGTGTGATTCCTCTATTTCCCCATAAGGAACCGCATTCTCGTGTTACATTCACACTACGCACCCGACACGTCAAAAGTGGTCCCCCCTACAAACACTCTTCCACCCACGCTGTTCCTTTCAATTCTCATATGGATTTCTGGGTCGCACGTGTGATTCATGCTGTAAGGGCCCACGTACATCTCCTTCTTTGTCTGTATCTTCACTCCAACTAACCATCACGTCACGTCAGAGTCAAACTCAATTACCGGACGAATGGGAGTTTCTTCTAATTATCTCCTCTCTGATTAACAATTTTAACTTGCATAATCCATTCCATTTCTCCATACTTCATATGGTAGTAGTAATATTCATTATAATAGTATAGTTAGTTGTATTCATTATCCAACCGTATGCATGAACCTTTAACACGGATGGGGCCAATTCAATACTATCCTTAGCACAACAAGTGGTATTAATAATATGTGACACTCCATAAGTATACTCTATGAAATCTATTTAATGATCAAAATATAATATATTATATGTATTTGTTCCATTAAGTTAGTTCAGCTGTTAGTTGTAAAGATGTATTTATTCTGTTAAGGTAGTTCAGCGATTAGTTCTGCAGAGACATCATAAATAAGAATGAAGATTTAAATTTGTAAAATTAAAATTTTTCGAACCTAAAATTTTGAGGAGAGCACACTCTCAGGAGCTAAATATTTCACCGCTAGACTACACGCATGCATCCGTAAAATTAAAATTTAAATCTGTAAAATTAAAAGTACTAAACTAAATTATATAGAAAATTCATTTGGTTCTGTCAAATTATATACAATATACTCGTGCACTTGTGTTTTATTATATGTTGGTGAAGCCAATTGGCAATAATGTAGATAATAATAAAAATGTCTATGGGTCCCGTTTTGAGGTGTGCATTTCTATCTTTATTTCGTCACACAATGAATTTGCATGTGGGCTGCAACTTACTTTGACCAGTGACTAGTCTGGTTGATTGATTTGTTTGTATTTTTTTGTCTTTATAAAAAAACAAAAAAAATTATGTTTTTTTGTACTACTACTATCAAGTTCTTGCTTCGTTTTCTTACCAAAATAGACAGACCAAAAACAATAGCTACAAGATACCCAGACTCGCAAATCATAAGAAATTTCAGTCAGTTTTACTACCGTGTAAATCTCGATTCCTTCCATCAGTATATATAGTAGTTCTTACCTGACACTCTTGTATGCAACAGTAGTGACTGAGGTCACATATTCATATACTATGTGTAAGCAAATTTTTTGTGGATATCGATATACCGATTGACCACGTTAAAAGGAAAAGAGATAGAAAATGCAATGTGATAAAAAGTAAGATTGATTTTTTATTTTGGAAGAAAAATAAAACAAATTTTAAAGACTTTGTCAGCTTATAGTTTCACTTTAATGTAAATTATAACTTTTATAGTGGTTAGTTAGGACATTTATTTTGTGCCACAATTTTTTTTATAAACAAAAGAGATTATATTAAAAGAGATTATAAGGCGTATTCCACCTAAATATAAATGATTGAAAATAGGTTAAAACTACAACTTTACCCGATATAAGATAATGGGCTAAGAACCCCAACACTAAAATCAGCATCTACAACATTCTTACAACTTGTTCTGAACCAATTTCACACAAGAGACTTAGCTAAAGATGCAATATCCTTCACCCTTTGTGACCATCTTTAAAAAGGATATCATTCGTTCCTAATCAAATCCACGTTACGAATAGCAAGAAAAGCAGACACAAGTTCTTCTTCATTCCACCTTTTAAGAAAAACCCCAATTCATCCATTGATCTAATAGCAAAACACTTTAAGGCAACAAACTCAGACCTCCCCATTCGAGAATAAGATACCAAACACGCACAATAACTGGACAAGAGATAAATAGATAAGAATATGTTTCTTCTTATTTTAAACATAAAGGACATGCTAAATTATGAGCTCCCTCCAAGACTCCACATTCTGCAAAACTATCCTTAGTTTGAAGATTACTAAAGATCAATCTCCTAACAAAAATTTGAATTTTACTAGGCACATTTGCTTTCCATAACAGCTGGAGAGCATCAGAACAATCCAAATCCAACTAAGAACCTGTTAAGGAAATATTTGTCAATCTAAGGTGAACAAATATGAGAAAGAATTCAGTTGTATTTCTCCACTAGACGAATGAATCCAACGAATCCTGATTAGGAGCCGCACTCAATAAAATGATATGTAGATCTTCCCATTCGCTTTGCAGCCCTGCCCCTTGCCTAGGATCAACGGGATCATCAATGGCGACTTTAGATACGATCTTTGCCATTTTTTGCACCCAAAATGAAGATGAAAATTTGCTAGAGTCTTGTATTTAAGGCGAGAAGGAATGTGTGGGACATCTTTAAGAGGTGTAGGGCGAGTATTTTTATATGTATATGAACGTGATAACTAATTTTTATATGTATATGATTGTGATAACTAAATTGAAGTATTTAACCTTTATTAACCTAGCATTCTCTCTCAACCCAAAAATGGTTTTGATGGAGATGAAGCCTCTAACTTGAATTTGCTCGCTTGAAAAACCCACTAGAAAGCTTTTGAACGACTGCAAGTACTCAAGATTTAGTTGCAACCTTTCAAAGGTGTCCAAGTAAAGGACGTCAATCGAGCTACTAGGATATAGAAGAACTCGCTTGATATCCCATTTAAATAATTGCGCTGATGACACGTGGGTCATTTTCATGAGGCAAGATTCCAACTGCGCCACGATGCAAAAAGTGACATGGGAAGTGGGTGTTGATATGGGCTTCAGAGAGAATCCACAAAATGCATGACTTGGTTAGGGTACCTTTTTGCTAGAAAAGCTCGACCCGTCTCCCCCGAAAAAACCTCTAGCGATGGTGTTGAATGTCCGGAGAGTTGTTCAGCCTCCATTTCTTTCTTCTGCATCCTTTTTTCTTCTTGGTGCATGACTTCTAGTCTGATCTTCCTTGGATGGATGGGGTCTTGCTCTAGATCTATATGGCGTGTCCAAAATATGACATCTCAAATGATCCTCTTGGATGAGGTGATAAATCTCCTTATTAAATTGATGACAATCATTTATGTGATAACCAAGGACGAACCTATATATGGTACTTTGTAAGCATTGCCCCCCACTTATTCTATACATAGATGACTAATATTAATAATATAAATTAATAAAATCTCCTATGGTAAACCAAAACAACATATAAGACCCCACTAAATTAAAAGCTAACTATCTATTGCCTACACTCTAAAAGTGACGGTCCCACTTTCAAGGCTGGAATTTCCCTAATTCACTTTTCCAAATGCATAATTCTTTGAAATCAATTAAGTATTAAATCTCTTAATAGCAATTTTATTATAAAGAAAAAGAAAGAGTGAGAGTCGCTCATGTTTATTTATATAGCAACACTGATATGTTAACTCTCTTCATCTCCTATCACTCACATAATTGTATATTTTTAATTCAACATCATTCATCCGTTTGTGTTTGGTTAATTTCCTTTTGGCGTCTTCTCCTTCAATTTTCACTTCTATCTACATTGTTAATATTTTAAGAGCTAAACTTTTATCGATATTTTTTAATCTAATGAATTTATAATGCTTTATTACGGTGATCAAATGATTGTGGACATATATTATTTTTTTTTAGTTTATTGAGATTAAATTTGTGCTAATGGTAGAAAATGTATTCTTAGAATTTTACAGTGTTTGTTTGAATGATTGTATTTGCGTATGATTTTTTTAAAAAATAATTTTGGATTAAGGTCGAATTTCATATTATCATCAAAGTGATAAAAATAAAAATATGAAATATCATTTTACTTTTGAAAATGAAACCTTAAATATTTATTTAATAATATATATATATATATATATATATATATATATATATATATATATATATATATATATATATATATATATATATATATATATATATATATATATATATATATATATATATATTGACCCCACTATACAAAACTTCTGGGTCCGTCCCTGGTGATAATCTTTGATCTTATGGTACTTGCACCATTTATTGACCTCGTTCCCCATCACGTCAGACTTAGAAGTCAAAGGTTCTGAGATAGCCTTTGTTTGTAACACTTCTTGCCATATGTGTTCTTATTTAGTGTTCAATGGCGAGTATTTATATGTGGGCCTTATGACAACTTCGAAGGCCCCCTTATCATAAATAAATAGGTTGCGAGGAGTAGTTCACGTGCTGACATAGGTTGCAGGGAGTACTTCTATCTACATTGTTAATATTTTAAGAGTTAAATTTTTATCGATATTTTTTAATCTAATGAATTTATAATGCTTTATTACGGTGATCAAATAATTGTGAACATATATTATTTCTTTGTTAGTTTATTGAGATTAAATTTGTGTTAATGGTAGAAAATGTATTCTTAGAATTTTACAGTGTTTGTTTGAAATATTGTATTTGCGTAGGATTTTTATAGTATGATTTTTTTTAAAAAATAATTTTGGATTAATGTCGAATTTCATATTATCATCAAAGTGATAAAAATAAAAATATGAAATATCATTTTACTTTTGAAAATGAAACCTTAAATATATATATATATATATATATATATATATATATATATATATATATATATATATATATATATAAATAGGGAGCATATCAAGTGAGAACATTTTAAAATGAGAGATGAGAGGAATAAATATCAACCATTGGATTCATCAAGAGAGAGAAGGTTAATGCATTAATGTGGCTATTAATTTCTCTCTCCTGATGAATCCAATGGTTGATATTTATTCCTCTCATCTCTCATTTTAAAATGCTCTCATTTGATATGCTTCATATATATATATATATATATATATATATATATATATATATATATATATATATATATATATATATATATATATATATATATATATATATATATATATATATATATATATATTGACCCCACTATACAAAACTTCTGGGTCCGTCCCTGGTGATAACCTTTGATCTTATGGTAGTTGCACCATTTATTGACCTCGTTCCCCCATCACGTCAGACTTAGAAGTCAAAGGTTCTGAGATAGCCTTTGTTTGTAACATTTCTTGCCATATGTGTTCTTATTTAGTGTTCAATGGCGAGTATTTATATGTGGGCCTTATGACAGCTTTGAAGGCCCCCTTATCACAAATAGGTTGCGAGGAGTAGTTCACGTGCTGACATAGGTTGCGGGGAGTACTTCTATCTACATTGTTAATATTTTAAGAGCTAAACTTTTATCGATATTTTTTAATCTAATGCATTTATAATGCTTTATTACGGTGATCAAATAATTGTGGACGTATATTATTTCTT
This sequence comes from Vicia villosa, assembly GCF_029867415.1. Classification (NCBI taxonomy): domain Eukaryota; kingdom Viridiplantae; phylum Streptophyta; class Magnoliopsida; order Fabales; family Fabaceae; genus Vicia; species Vicia villosa. Next base: position 131,154,016 of record NC_081181.1, on the reverse strand, counting down.
TGTAGTATATTGAGATTAAATTTGTGTTAATGGTAGAAAATGTATTCTTAGAATTTTACAGTGTTTGTTTGAATTATTGTATTTGCGTATGATTTTTATAGTATGATTTTTTTAAAAAAAGTTTTTGGATTAAGGTCGAATTTCATATTATCATCAAAGTGATAAAAATAAAAATATGAAATATCAATTTACTTTTGAAAATGAAACCTTAAATATTTATTTAATTATATATATATATATATATATATATATATATAATTATATATATATATATATATATATATATATATATATATATATATATATATATATATATATATATATATATATATATATTGACCCCACTATACAAAACTTCTGGGTCCGTCCCTGGTGATAACCTTTGATCTTATGGTACTTGAACCATTTATTGACCTCGTTCCCCATCACGTCAGACTTAGAAGTCAAGGGTTCTGAGATAGCCTTTGTTTTTAACACTTCTTGCCATATGTGTTCTTATTTAGTGTTCAATGGCGAGTATTTATATGTGGGCCTTATGACAGCTTTGAAGGCCCCCTTGTCATAAATAGGTTGCGAGGAATAGTTCACGTGCTGACTGGAGGGTTTAGATCATCAGTTGTTGCGTCTATAACCCTATTATCATTGTTACTTTCCTTGCCTTTCACGTAATAATCTATCCTCACCAGTATCTCCTCCATTGAATCTGCGAGTTTGTGGGCGAGGGACTCGTTGAAATGTTTATCCTTAAGTTTGTTTTGGAAAGCTGTTACAGACATATTCTAGTTAGAGTTTATTAGCTTAATGATGACCTCATTAAATATCAGTATGTATTCTCGATGTGTCTGTGACGTACACTAAATAAACTAGTGGTGGACATCTTAAAGTGTTCACTCGTTAAGAACTGGCGTTGAACACCTCGCGGTGTTTTCTCATTAAAAGTTGATGGATCAATTTTCTAAAGTAGTCTTAATAACTGATCACATAAAACTTTAGAAGGTTTATGTACCAACCTAAGAGTAGCTCTTGTAAGTACGAAGTGCGCCTAAGAGGAGGGGTGAATTAAGACTTTAGAATTTTATTCGGTTTTGATGAATATTGGTTCAATCTTTTCTGGTTAGGTTAGGCGATGAAAGCGGTAAAGTGCACAAATTAAAGAACACTAGAAAATTATACTAGTTCCCCCCACATTCCGAGAGTATGTCTAGTCCCCTTACAACATGTAAGAGATTTAAATATTGTTAGATCTTCTTAAACAAGACTTTAACCAAGTTATCAAGAACAATCCTCTTGAACCTTGTTCCACAAGAAGGGAAAACAATCCTCCATTTTCTTGTAACCTTATCTTCAACAATCCTGGATGATAAGCAAAGACACCTAATATCAAATAATCCTTGATACTCGGGAATTTGTAACAAAACTATAATTTGTATAAGAACAATAGTAGAAATGATAAGACTTAATCAAATGAATAAAGTCTTCTAACCTTTTAAATATGAAATAACAATATCATAAACTCTCCAAGTGTTCAATGATGCTTTTAGAATTATATGAAAGTTTTATCAAAAATCATCTAAGTTTGGAAAAATATGATTTAAAATTTATGTAGAGAGTTTGAATAATTTGAATGAAAGAGGTAATAGTAAATTAAAATTTGAATTCAATTTATAGACTGAAAACAACTCTTGATAAATTATGGCAGTGGTTAAAAAAATTGACTGAAAAATAATCCATTTAAATTCAAGAGAAATCATGTTTAGGACTCTGACTCATATGTTGTTGAAGATTGGGTCAACTTCAAGGACTCAGGTGAAAGGATTGGATAGTTTTATTTGTTTTTTGTCAAAATAAAAAAAATACAAAAAATGTTATTTTCGTTTCTAGTTTGTTTTCAGTGTCTTTGCACACTCACTTTATTTTTGTCAACTTTTGGCTAAAAAAGGGGAGTGTAGTATTATCTTAAGGATTAGTATTAGTATTTTATTTTTTTTAGGAGTAAAGAGTGTTGCATGTTAATTAGAAGAGTCTAGTTTAGTTGCTTGTTGTATGCAACTATTAAGGGGGAGTTAGTGTTGATTGCTGTTACTACTGTTAGTGCTGCTATTACTTTTGCTTTTGCTGATGTGTGTAGGATGTTCTACCAGATATTCAAACATCCTGACTGTTGAGGTTTATGGATAACCTTGGCTACTATGCTCTGAGTTATGTGTGTTCCTTCTGCTGCATGATCTTCTAATATGGTGAACTTGGATAAGTCTGAGTTCAGGTTAGTTTTTTTGTGCTTCAGGAAAAAGTTTCTTCTTCCACTTGAGTGGGAGAATTAGTTCTCTGTGACAAGAATTGGTTCTGTGAGACAGGGGGAATATTCTTGGATAGATGTGAAATAACATATTATTCCTGATATTTGTTTCTGTCTGATTGTACAAGCTATTACGTTGTGTTAAAGAAACTGTCTGGTTGTATAATCTATTGAGTTGTGTTAATGATGATGTAATCTCATATATAATTATATGATTACAAAATTTACAAAGTTTACATGTTTTTCCCGAAGCTTGTGTTTTTTGGTTGTGGTTTTATTCCTATCTCTAGACCTAATTGTGCTTTGGTTATTTTAGCCAACATTTGTCAAAGGGGGAGATTTTTAGTACTATGCTTTTAGGGTTGGCAATAATTTTGATAACATATGATTCTTGACAGGTGTTGTGTAAGATGTCATAACAATTTGATCAAGCTGGTGCAACAGACTTTGAAGGTTGCATTAAAGACATATGTTTTGACAAATGTTGTGACATGTTGTACCAGAATATCAGTACATGCTATTTTAAATCTTGACGAATTTGATTTGATTTTGTGATATCTCTTTTATATATATCTCAATGATTTGCGCAGGTCAAGAAGATTCAATCTGAAACAAGTAAATCAAATCTCCAACAGAATTAAAGTTTCTAAAATGGGATGATTGAGATAATTTAGGAAACTTTAAGATTTGTTCCAAGATTCAAAGAGATTTCTCTGCACATTTGTTACATCTCTCAGCTTGTGGATCAAGTAATATTTGGGTAAAGGTTTCAAAACCCATGGACTTTTAAAGACTATTTAAATAGAACCATTTACATAATGTAATTAAGTCTTTCACAATTTCTAAAATTAAGGGTAAGTTAGAAGTCTTAGATTTTGAGAGTCTCTTGTGTTTTAAGTCACCCATGTATCTTTTGATACCATGTGGTAGACTGATTATTACTTGACTATTTGTCAAGTTGTTGTTCTTGATTGAAGCTTTTAAGCAAAATCAAGTACTGTTCTAAGTTAAAGCTTTAAAGCAAAACTAAGTATGGTGTATTTGAAAGTGTAATATTTCTATTGGGTTCTTTTTAATTCAGCCACAAGGTTTGTGGCTGTAGGTTTATCATTACGGTGATTAGAAGTGAGATGGTGATTTCTCATATCTAGATGTTGATTTCTAGGTAAAAGTTGCATAGGGTAGTGGTTAGGAGATAAGTTGTAAACTAGGACTGTTTAGGCTTTGAACTAATACTATTATAATGGAGTTCCTTCCTGGCTTAGTAGTCCCCAGAGTAGGTGATGTTGAACCGAATTGGGTTAACAATTAACTGTGTTATTTACGATTCTGCAAATTAATTCTGCTTGATTTCTATTTGGTAATATGTGTTATGTCAGCAGATGATGTCAAAACATCTGTCCTGACATTGTGGTTTTATGTTGAGACATTTGTCTTAACGCGTGGTTAAATGATGTGTATCATTTTGTAACTTATGTCTGTATAATTATAGTATGGTTTGATTTATTTTGTTCAGTTATGTCTAGGGATGTAAATGGATATTCATGGAAACGGATAGTATGATATCCGTATCCGCCCCGTTGGATAAATATGATATCCATATCCACCCCATATCCGTGCGGATATCCGGTAAGCGGATAATCCACGGGTTTTAAGATATCCGCGAATATTTACAGATATCCATGGATAACATTTTTTTCTAAAATTATTTTTTGAAAAAAATTGTTTAGCTTTTTCTAAAGACACAAAAATTTATTATCACATAAGATCCATATAATTCGCTCTTATTTTAATAATAAAATTTCTTCACATTAATTTCTTTCATCACAAGTTTATTTTAATTCTTTAAATAATTTAAACTAATGATATTTATATAATTTATTAACAGATACGGATATCCACGGGCCCAAGTATCATAAACTCATATCCATATCCATTAAATAACGAATATTTAAATATCCATTTATTTTATCCGTTGATATTTAATTAGCTATCCGCCCCGTATCCGTGACGGGTTTTATTCGCGGATATCCGCGGGTATGAATTTTTATGCCATCCATACTTCTGTCTGTTCATAGATGTTGTAACATCTGTCTTGACATCATGTTTTGATGTTGGGACATCAGCAGTGACATGTCTTGCGTGGGCCAGAAATTTCATGTAGGAATGAAATGACCATTTTCAACTGCTTTCCACACTTCTCTTCCTTGAGATTCTATATGCGCCTTCATGCGGATTTTCCAAAAATTAAAATAACCACAGAATAATGGAGGCTTGTTATTGCTAATACCGTCTTTGAAAACTGAATTTGTACTTGCGGAAACCATACTGGATCTCTTAGGAACAGATTACCAACAACCCGCTCTGATGTCAATTGTAAGTACGAAGTGCGCCTAAGAGTGGGGTGGAGGTTGAATTAGGACTTTAAAACTTTATCCAGTTTTTATGAATATTGGCTGAATCTTTTCTGGTTAGGTTATGCAATGAAAGTGGTAAAATGCGAAATATAAAAAATACCGAAAAATTATACTAGTTTCTCTCACAGTCGGAGAGTACGTCTAGTCCTCTTACAATATGTAAGAGATTTTAATATTGTTAGATCTTCCTAAACAAGACTCTAACCAATTTATCCAGAACAATCCTCTTGAAACTTTTTCCACAAGAAAAGAAAATATTTCTCCATTTCTTGTAACCTTAACTCCAACAATCCTAAATGATAAGCAAAGACAGCTAATATCAAACAATTCTTGATACTTAAGAATTTGTGATAAAAAAATCATTTGTATAAGAAGATCGGTAGAAATGACAAGACTTAATCAAATGACTAAAGTCTTCTTTCCTTCCAAATATGAAATAACAATGTCATAAACTCTCTAAGTGCTCAATGATGGTTTTAGAATGATATGAAATTTTTATAAAAAACATATAAGTCTGAAAAAATATGATTTGAAAATTATGCAGAGAGTTTGAATAATTTGTATGAAAGAGGTAACAATAAATCAAAATTTGAATTCAATTTATAGAGTGAAAACAACTCTTGATAAATTATGACAATGGTTGAAAAAAATTTACCAAAAAAGAATCCATTTAAATTGAAAGGACAAAAAATTTAAAATTTTGAACTGCTGCATTCGATTGCATATTTCATCCATCCGATTGCACTAGTTCAAATTTCATTTTCTAAAAGATCATTCAATCGATTGAATCAAAGGTTTCATCCGACTGCGTGCTAAATTTTTTTGACAATTTTTCTAAATACCAAAAGTTCACGATGCATCAAATCCAATTTTCAACTAATGTCGATAAAATCATTTTAACAAAGTATAAATGAATTTTTTAATGTATGATCAACAAATCTACATTGAATACTACAAAATTATTTATGATAAAATTTTTATATACCTTGATCGATAATCATAGTGCTAAGCAATTTTTCCTTCTTCTTTAATAATGTGACTTGAATTATACACCAATGTCTTAATCAAAATATGTTAGAAGCTTCATCTCCATTTCCTTCTTTGTTCCATAAAAGAGCTTATACTTTAGAGAGTCTATCGCATCTATTACCACCATTTGTATAGATGGTGATAATGTGTTCGTGTGATTCTTTAAATTTATGATTTTTTTTCATCTAAACACCATTAGTAATTAAAATGAATACTTTAATATTTTTGGTTGTTATTTTCTGGCACTGACCTAAAAGATAGGGAACTATTTAGCAGGTATAGGTGGACCACGTTCGTGTGGTTGAGTGAGTCTACGCCGCATAAATGGACTGTTGTATCCGTGATTAAGCTATAGTGCTGCACAGTAAGAATGCCAATTGTTAACCAACAAGTCATATGTGATTCATGAAGGAGAGATGTGTTAGGCCTCTGATGGCATGTTTCCTATTTCAAATAAGCTGATTTTTCACGCTTTGAAATGCCATAAATGAACTAATTCATAAGGCCAGGGGTTCTTTTTTCACGCTTTGAAATGCCATAAATGAACTAATTCATAAGGGGTTCTTAGATCTCTTGAGTTTGTGCAAAAATATCAAACTCTATGAATCTTTTACTAACTAGATTGCTTAAATTTAATGCTATTTATGATTTGGATATATGTTGTTCATAATGTTAGGTAGCAAAACGGTGCTAATGATATTTCCAAAAAAAGAAAAAAACAGTGCTAATGATACAAACTATATTATTCTTAATTTGACTAATTTTATCTTGTTGTACTTATATTACTTTTATGCAACTTTAGTGTTTTACTTATTGAATAATATGACAATATAAACTTTTTTTTATGAATAAAAATTATATATATATATATATATATATATATATATATATATATATATATATATATATATATATATATATATATATATATATATATATATATATATATATATATATATATATATATATATATATATATATATATATATATATATATATATATATAATTTAAAAGTTAGTGGGGGCTTGAACCCACACTTTAGTGTTAATAGCTCATGTCTTTTTAGGATGGTCAATGATTTAGATTTTTTGAGAGTGTAATTCTTCGTCTCAAAGTATATAGTTGTCGTAATCTATGTAGTGCGCAAGCAGTCTCAACCTATAAATAGATAGTTACCCTATCATTTGTTATAATACAGCTGCATTGAGAAAAACTGGATAAAATTCTAGTTTGGAAGCAGAGAAAATTTTTTGCACAATTTTCTTTCTCTCCTTTTCTCTCAAACTATAATTTCTCTTTTCTTTCCCAATTCATCTTTTCTTTTCTTCTCTCATAATACTTGTGGAGCGGAATCATCATGCAATCAATGTATGGTTGATTCACTCGAGTAAAGAGTAAAACACGAAATTAATCGAAGAATTAATTCTTATTCATCAAGATTGATTCAGAATTCTTTAAATTTTGAGTGTAATTTCAACAAAACCTACATTTTTTAGTATGTCCAATCTTAATTCATTTGTGTCGTATTTTTTTTTTTTTTTTTAGTTTTTGTAGACGAGGATCCCAAACCTGTCCTTTTTTTTAGGAAGGGTCAAATATTTAAGATTAATACCCAACAATATCATTACCGCTTCAATCTAATGTTTTCGCAAATTTTTGTTAGACATATTAACCACTGTTTGCAATCACTTATACTAGGGGTGGCAATTGGATCCATTAAGCTAAAATCCATCCAATTCATCCACTAAAAAATCCATCCAATCCATCCACCAAATAAAAAAATAAGTTAATGGATGGATTAAATCCATCCATTTATATACATGGACGGATCCAATCCATCCAACACATTTTGATAATCCAATGGATTATTTTAATTTTATACTTTAAATGGTTTAAATTATTTTTTTTTAAAATAATAAAATATGAAAATACAAAAAATCAAGTTTCTTCAGAAAATTGAAAAATCGAGTTTTTTTTTTGAAAAAACGAAAAAATCGTGTTTTTATGAAAACGAAAAAAATTCAGTTTTTTCGGGAAAACAAAAAAATCTAGTTTTTTCGGAAAAAAACGAAAAAAAATCGAGTTTTTTTCGAAAAACAAAAAAAAACGAGTTTTTCCCGAAAAACGAAAAAATCGTGTTTCTCCGAAAAACGAAAAAAATCAGGTTTTTCCGGAAAAACAATAAAGTCGAGTTTTTTTTGTTCAGAAAAACAAAAAAATCGAGTTTTTTTCTTAAAAAAGAAAAAAGTCGAGATGTTTTTCGAAAAACGAAAAATCGAGTTTTTTCGAAAAAAGTTGAGTTATTTTCCGGAAAAACGAAAAATCGAGTTTTTTCCGAAAAAAGTCGAGTTATTTTTAAAAAAAAATGAAAAATCGAGTTTTTTTCGAAAAAAGTGAGTTTTTTTCAAAAAAACGAAAAATCGAGTTTTTTCCGAAAAAGTCGAGTTATTTTCCGGAAAAATGAAAAATCGAGTTTTTTTTCGGAAAAAACGAAAAAAGTCGAGTTTTTTTCGAAAAACGAAAAAATCGAGTTTTTTTTTTCTTCAGGAAAAACGGGAAAAGTCGAGTTTTTTTCCGAAAAAAGTCGAGTTATTTTCCGGTAAAACGAAAAAATCGAGTTTTTTTCGGAAAAAACGAAAAAAGACGAGTTTTTTCGAAAAACGAAAAATCGAGTTTTTTCCGAAAAAAGTCGAGTTATTTTCCGGAAAAACGAAAAATCGAGTTTTTTCCAAAAAAATCGAGTTATTTTCCGGAAAAAACGAAAAAAGTCGAGTTTTTTTTTTCGAAAAACGAAAAAATCGAGTTTTTTTTCGAAAAACGAAAAATCGAGTTTTTTTCCGAAAAAAATCGAGTTATTTTCCGGAAAAACGAAAAAACGAGTTTTTTTTCAGAAATACGAAAAATCGAGTTTTTTTCAAAAATACGAAAAGTCGAGTTTTTTTTCGAAAAACCAAAAAAATCGAGTTTTTTTTTTCGGAAAAACGAAAAATCGAGTTTTTCCCGAAAAAAGTCGAGTTATTTTCCGGAAAAAACGAAAAAAGTCGAGTTCTTTTTCGAAAAAAACGAAAAAAATCTAGTTTTTTTCGGAAAAAAAACGAAAAAAATCGAGTTTTTTTTTTCGAAAAAACGAAAAAATCGAGTTTTTTTCGGGAAAACGAAAATGAATTTTTTTAAAAAATAAAATTTATTTAATTGTCTTTTGGATGGATGGATATCCATCCATTAGATTTTGTTAATGGATGGATTGGATGGATTTTATTCCTTAATGGATGGATTGGATTGGATTTTTATTTAGAGAGTTTAATGGATTGTAATGGATTAATAGATTGGTTTGATCCATCCATTAAGGATCCAATCCATATCCATCCAATCCATCCATTTTGCCACCCCTAACTTATACTAAATTTAAGTCATAGAAATAAATTTTAGTTAGATGATAGAAATAAATCTTGACAAATCAGACATGTTTTATTTTTACACCCTATCGCTGTGCATGAGAGTACTTTGATTTACTTGAAAATTAATATTGCCTTGTTAAATATAATGGTTTTAAATTAATATATAATTTTCGGCGGAAATAAACCGAGTTAATGTTCAACTTCAAGATAAAAATATTATATTTGAAAATTTAAGACAAACCCTTTAATAATAAAAAAGTACAAATATCAGATATATATTTATTAACCTGAAGTTCTGATAAATGTTGCTGGGTCCATCCCTCATATCCAATCCAATTTTTTCTCAAAATAAAATAAAATAACACAAAATAAAAAAACTCCACCAATAATTAAGCAAGTGAAAACTAGGAGGACAGTGTGAAAAGGGTGGAGAGAGAGAAAGAAGAAGCAATAGTAGAAAGAAGAATCTACTAAAAAAGGAACCAACATTTCTTCTTCTTTTCTCATCTTCTACTTCTACATCTTCACACACTATCTCCTCCTGACTCAAAAACCACAACAATTCACATCTTCTCTCTCTCTCTCTCTCTCTCTTTCTCCACAACGAACTTCGCCGGAACCATGACCGGCGGCGGATCGTCGGGGCGGTTGCCGACATGGAAAGAGAGAGAAAACAATAAGAGAAGAGAGAGAAGACGAAGAGCTATTGCTGCTAAGATCTACTCAGGTCTTCGTGCTCAAGGTAACTTCAAGCTTCCTAAACACTGTGATAACAACGAGGTTTTGAAAGCTCTTTGCTCTGAAGCTGGTTGGATCGTTGAAGAAGACGGAACTACGTATCGAAAGGTGGATAATATTCGAACTCAATCTCAGATCTGGTTTAATTGTGGTTTAAAATTTTAATTAACTTTGTTTAATTCTCAGTTTTACTTGCTTTTTTGGCCTGATCTAGTTCAGTTTCAGTGAATTTGTTTTGTGTTAATTAAAATTGAATGTTTAAATTGAGCTTTTATTAACCTAGGTTTTCGTAATTTTGTGATTTAAGTTGTTTTAGTTTAACAAAATTGATTAGTTTCTTGAGCTTGTTGGTTAATTTCCTTAATTAGGATCTTTGACCTTTAATTAGGTGTGTTTATTCCATTTGGTGAAACTGATTTATGCATAATGTAATTATGAAGTTTACTAATTTGGAAGAAATTGATACTAGTTTTTTTGGAGAATTGTTGATGTGAAGTGTTGTAGAAAGTTTTGATTATGGTGCATAGGCTAATATGAGTTTAATGGATTTGAAACAGGGAAGTAAGAGACCATTGCCGAATGAGATTGGAGGAACTCCGCCGAATATGAGTGGTTGTTCTTCGATTCAACCAAGTCCACAGTCTTCTTCGTTTCCGAGTCCACAATCCTCTTCGTTCCCGAGTCCAATACCTTCCTACCACGCGAGTCCAACTTCATCGTCTTTCCCGAGTCCAACTCGAATGGATGGAATTACAAACCACTCTTCTTTTCTCTTACCGTTCATTCGCAACATAACTTCTATTCCTTCAAATCTTCCACCTCTTAGGATTTCGAACAGTGCTCCGGTTACCCCACCTCTTTCTTCTCCTAGAAGTTCAAAGAGAAAAGCAGATTTTGAGTCCCTCTCTAATGGTTCCTTTAATTCGTCCTTTCGCCACCCTCTTTTCGCTACCTCTGCACCATCAAGCCCCTCGCGTCGTAACCACTTACCCCCGTCGACCATTCCAGAGTGTGATGAGTCGGATGTTTCAACAGTGGACTCTGGTCGATGGGTTAGTTTTCAGACAACAGCTGCCCACTGTGCAGCTCCTCCTTCCCCTACTTTTAATCTCATGAAACCAGTAATGCAGAAGATCTCTCCCCAGGGTTCGATGGATATGATTCATATGAATGAAGGCATGCAATGGGCTTCAGGTTCAGCCGCTGAGAGATGTAGAGGCTCAGATTTTGACTTTGAGAATGGCAGAGTTGTGAAGCCGTGGGAAGGTGAGAGAATTCACGAGGTAGGAATGGATGAATTGGACCTTACTCTGGGATTCGGTAAGGCCTGATGATGATAAAAACCAACTTACTTTTGTGTTCTACATTATACACCGTTTTGAAAAACCAAAGGTTCAATTGCAATTCCTCAAAAAGTGTGCCTGGCTATCTAGGTGAGCAATGGCATTGCATGAATCTGCTACTTCTGCATTAGTCGGGGAAATTCCGAATTGGGTGATATGTTATATTTTCCTTGTGTACAGTTCTTTTTATATAGCTGTGGTTAGTGGTTACTCTATATGAAATTTAACTTCAATTGTAATGCCTTGTTGATTGTTGAAGAGTTGCATTTCGAGCAACTTTAAGGAAGTAATTTGAGACTTGAATCTTACCAAGACCAAGGGAAACAAGGTTATCTTACTCTTGCTTCTCTTATTCATGACATTTTGACATTTTTTTTGATAATTCGTTACACTTCTGAGCATCCAACTAAGTTTTTGTATTGTGTGTTTGTTATGGTTATAATTAGTTTCACATTGATTGAGCTATTCTTCATCTTCTAAGTTTTCTTTATTGGCCATAAAAGTACTGCATTATTGTTTCAATTTATATGTTGATTCAGTGGTTTTCTATAAAGGGGATCTAGATTACTGGTATGTTGTTTCAACTTTAGTTTTGTTTGGTATGAGAAAAGAAAATAAGGGGAATGTTAGTAGGAAAAAAAACAAAATGATTGGATGTTGTTTAGTATGATTTGAAAATGAAGTACACAAAAGGTGATTTTTCTACCTGCTTTTTTAATTGGTTTGAGAAATTAGAAGAATTAGGATGTGTTTCAACCCTTGTGACTTGTGAGTTGTTTGAGTAACTACAGCTTTAATATACTAATAGCAGTGAATAATTCATCAATTATTCATAGAACCTGCAACGAAACCCCTTATAAACGAGACAATTATCAAGCCATTACACTATTAAATTTTCTTTCCATTCCACGCTTTGGCTTCTTCTAATTGTCCCTAAAATTACTGATTTTCTTGAAATGAAATAAAACCTTTGATCAATTTTAAAAAAAAAGAATAATTGAGCAAGTTTGAAAGAAAGGAAAAAAGGTAGTCTTTGGAGGGAGAGGAGTAGAGAAGAAGATTGGGGTTTTTATCTTTATTTTTTGAGACTGTTTTTGTAATGAGTAATAAAGAAAATATATTACTATTAATTTTAAGAATATTATAATAATATATACTAAATTTGAGGAACTTATGTAAACTCCTCAAAATTCCTCTAAAGTCTCAAATTCAATTTTGTTGTTGTTATATTTCTTTAAATATTTAAATATATTAATTCACAATGTTTGTTTATAATTCTATATAAACATATATTTTAAAAAATGTTTAATTTATTTTTTTATACTTTTTTCTCTTTATAATATGTTGAGTTGAACAAGGATTGTCATTAGATCACTCCTTTAAAATATGTAATGTTGTAAACCTGTTGAGGTTGGTGGTCTTGGCATTATATCACTCTCCATCATTAATCAATATGCCAATCTTAAGCTATGCTGGGACACAATTCACTCCGCAGGGTATCTCTTATCAAGGCAAGAGTTTTGAGAAACAGAAGAGTGATTAAATATCACATTTCCTCTTCCATTTGGAGCTCTGCCAAGAACTTCTTTCCGACCATCATGGAGAACTCTTCCCTTGCATGATTGCATCTATTTTAGCTGCTTGTTATATCCCTACTATTGATTAGGAGGATTTTAGAGTTTGGTCTCACTCTACTCCGGGTTGTTTAACTTTTAAGGAGGCTTACAAGTTCTTCTCCCCGCAACGCATGATGCTAAGGTTCCTTGGTATATATTTGTTTGGAATCCTAGCAACCCTCCATCCAAATCCTTTTTGTTTTGGAGATGCATTCAGAACAAACTGCCCACTGATGAAAATGTTCACTTGAATACTTGCTTTTTGCCTTCCATGTGTAGCCTTTGTCATAAGCATTGTGAAACTACTCAACACTTACTTTTTGATTGTGAGTTTGCCAAACAGGTCTGGGCATGGTTTTCCTATATTGTGACTTGTTTCTATCCCATTCATAGCTAAGATAGTTGCTGGTCTATTTTGAATATGGTTTGGTCCAAGGGTTGCAAGGCAATTATTGCTTCTACCATCACTCAAATTCTCAATTATATATGGGTTGCTCCTAACCAAGCTAGATTTCAAGAAAAACCTTCCACTTGGAATGCTTGTAATGGTGCTGTCATTAAGAATATCTCCCTTGCTAATTACCCTCCAAACTTAACACAAACATGATGGAATTCTCTATCATTAAGAATTTGTTTATGCATCTCTCTCCTACAACTCCCCATATTATTTTGAATATTTTGTGGTAACTTCCTCCTCTTGGTTGGACTAAAGGTAATTGCGATTGTATGGCTTTGGGCTCTCTTTCTTTGGCCTCGTGAGAAAGTAATTTTAGAAATTCAAAAGGTGAACACTCAGCAGGCTTTACCAGTTTTTTTGGCATTGGTAATGCTTTGGAATTTGAATTTGTTGGTGCTATACTGGCGGTAGACTTAGCAAGCTAACATAACCGGTCCCATTTTTTACTTGAATTCAATTGCTTGTTTGTGGTGCAAGTTTTTTGTAATTCTTCCCTTATTTCGGCGAGACTTAAATCTGAGTGTTTGAATTGTATCTGTAGAACTCAATCCATGCATTTCATCGTAACTCATATTTTTAGGGAAAGAAATGCTTGTGTCAACAAGCTCGCTAGCATTAGTTTCTCTCGTAGGGAGTTTTTTTGGTTTGATTTTGTTCATGACATAAATAGAATAAATTACTTGAGGAATTTAAATGGAATTCCTTGTTATAGATACAAAGCTTCATAGGGGTTTCAGTTTAGTTCCCTTTTATTTTTGTATATCTTTTTCCTATTCTTATATATTTTCTTGGCCTTATGCCTTGGTTTAAAAAAAAGAATTGTCTAAGAATATTGATTTTAGAATTGATAGAATAATTTTTTATATTATAATCATACAAGGCCGTCAGCTTTAGGCCCCATTTTTTGGAATCAGACACTCTAAGTATTGTTTTCTCACCCTCGTGAAAAATCCAAACTATCATAGAATTCAGAAATGCATCTTCGCATGCGTCCCAATCATATATTTTTTTGAATAAGATCCTAAGACAATGATAAAAAAATACGAAAAATAAATCTCCGTATAATATATGGAGATGCATCTCCGTACGCTATTTTAATAAACAATGTGTTAGACACTTCTCCTTCCTCACTTCTCAAAATATACTCTCAAAATACAACTCTAAACTCTCAAACTCTCTCAACTCACATTCTCTCAAACTCATTCGACTCACATCAAAGCTTCTACCATCAACATCCAATCGATTAAAGAGTTCACTCAACATCTAATTAAACTCACATTTGATAAGTTTTTAATTTTTCTATTATTAATTTTTTTATTTCTATATACATTTGTAGAAATTGAGCATTAGGTTGTGTAATAGGTAGTTTAGATATAATATTTAAATGAGAAATGTGTTTGATAGGTAGTTTAAAAGATCAGTGCATTATTTTGGATGTTGGAATGGACTGCATTTTCGTCATTGTTGTTGGTCTGAGTTGTAGAAACTTCCCGAGATGCATCTCTTCAATTTATCAGTCAGCATTATTTGTTTTGATCTCATTGTGTTTCATCTGTGTAATGTTTGTGTGATTTATGTGGAACATTATTTTGCGGGTTACTTCTAGGTGACATGTCTTTAACAAAGACAACAACTTTTGATGATGACAAATAATATTTAATGATGACAACCAAATGTCTAAAGTCAAGCATATACAGTTAAATCAGTTAAAGATGCAATGCAAATGATTATGGTTTGATGAACTTGACTATCTGATAATGACAACCAAATGGAATCAAACTCAAGTCTCATCTCAAGTGAACTCAAGCAAGCGTCCTCAAGACATAAAACATCTAATAAGACTTGAAGTATGTGAAAGTCTGTCTCGACACACATGAGTGAATATATTGTAAAGCATAAAGGCATTATCATTAAAGTACATTTGTCAAGTAAAATATTTCAAAAATGCCTTGAACCCGTGCCCGATGAGTTAGGAGCTGTTAGAAAAGCTTTGGGAGAATTTTTTGTCTCTACTTATCGATTGACACTCTTCCTATCGATTGGAACAATTCAAAAATGCGTCCAAGCGATTAGAACAACATCTTAATGTTGTGCAACGGTTAAATATCTTTTCATTCCTTTTTTATCTTGATAATCGATTAATTTAGAGTTACCAATTGATTGGCAAATCATAAAAATCCTTAAAGTTATTTCCTTTTTTTTACCAATCTCTAGCCTATAAATATAGGTTCCTTTCCACTCTTTTTAACATCCCGAAATATGGTTTCATTTCTCATTTCTTACTCTCCCTCTAAAAATTCTTTTTGTTTACTTTCTCTCATTAAAATTTTAGCTGAAGTACTTTTTGAGAGAGTCCTTTTGTAAGTGAGGAAAGTGTAATTCTTGAAGAGTATTTTTGTAAGTTCACTAAGGAATTATTATTTTCACCTTGGTTGAACATTTTATCCACTTAAGGATTGTTTATTTGGGTTCAAAGCTAAACCCATCAAAAGCTTTGGTTTAGGGATTGTGTGATCAAGTCTCTATTTATGTTTGAGATTAGCCTCCTTTTAAAACCTTATAGGTTCTTGGTCAGGCCTATATAAAACCAAGATTAGATTCAAGCTTTTCCCGGTATTAAAATTTTGGTAAGGTACAATATTTCCCGTGAAAAAATCTCGCAAGTTCTTGGTTAGCCGACGATAAAACCAATATTAGGTTCTTGAGCAAAGCCTGGTAATAAAAGCTCTACAAGGTTCAAGATTAGTCTATGATAAATTTTTTGTTTAGAAGCTCGAAGACTAAAAACTCCAAGATTACTATGGCAACAGGACTAGCCTCTTCCATCCATCATTTAGAAGGATGACCCGTCGCTTCACTCCTCAGTTTTTTTGTTTGGTTGGAAGATAGTCATAAACTTCATTTTCTTGTATAAGGGGGTTCGTAAGTTATACCTACTAAAAGCTCTTAAGTTTAATTAGATACTCTTAAGATCATTTCTTGGGAACATGACTACTTCATTTTTGACTGGGATCTTGACTCTTTATTTCCGCAATTTTATATTCTACAATTTTATTTTCCGGTGTGTATTAATAAACCTTTTCTAAAAGTGTTTTCAAACTCTGATCTTGACTCAATTTTTTTTCTTCAAATCCATGTTTTTCTAAAACACATAATTCACCCCCTATTGTATGTGAACTCACGTGTCCAAAAAGTGCCATCAGTGTCTAACTCCTATTTAAGGACTAATCGTCTTAGGAGGAAGATGACTTTAAACACACATTTAAGGGGATCAGTTCTAAACACACCACCGTCTTTTAATAATAGTAGGTTTGAGATATGGAAATCTAGGTTCAATTTTTTAATCCAAAGTATAAATCATAAATCATGGGAATCTATAATCAATGGTCTGTTTATCCCTACTTACCAAGTAATGGAAAAGTAGTTGATAAACTTGATTTTCTTTGAACGGAAGAAGAAAAGAGAAGATACGAAATAGAACTCAAAACTAAGAGTTTATAACAATGTCTATAGACCATAATAATTTATTTTTATGTTCATCAATGTAAAACCACTAAGGAAACGTGGGATACTGTTGAAATGACATATGGAGTTTCTCCAAGTATCGAACAAGAGAAGATGAACACACGAGGTGAAAAAGATGAATATGTCACACTTAAATGTTTTTTAAAACTTAGAAATATTGGAAGTTGTATTGAAACGTTTGTCACTAACTAAGTTCTAAGAGTTAAGAATTGGAATCTTAATCCAATACTTAAATCATAAGATGAAAACCTTCATGAATTTCACAAAATATCCAAGAAGGAAATTATACATAAGTTAGAGGAGCTAATTTAATTACTCAAATATGAAGATACGAGCTTTGAAAACAAAGAATCATCAACTTCATCATACTCCTATCATACAACTTCAATAAAATCCTTCGAAAGAACATACTTAGTAGTTGAACGATCTTTGAAAGATTAAACATCAAATGAAGGAACCTCATGTTTGAGAAAATATGAAGAAGAAGAAGAAGAAGTATCTTCAAGAGAAATCTTTGAAACTAGAAAAGGAGGAGAGACGACAACATCGGGGAGAGATAAAATAATCCTCTTCCAAAAAATAAGATGAATTTTGCTTAAAGGCAACATACGAGGTAGATACTACTTAGGTAACTAAACCACCTTATGAACAATTGTTTAGAACGAGTGGTCAGATAGTTAAAGAAAATGATAAACTGAGAGAACACAAGTTAGGTCTTAAAGATTCATTAAGATATCTTAAAGAAATCAATAAATCATTCAAGATAGAGATAACCATAATGATACATTCAAGAGAAGAATGTAATAGTTGTGTCTTCCTTAAAAAGGAAGTTAATGATTTGCATGAAGCCATAGGTAAATTTACTAAAGAGAAAGAAATGGTTGACTAGATCTTATCAAGTCAACAACCTTCCTTAAATAAAAATGGGCTAAGATTTTAAAAGGATAGAAGAACTAGTAAAAGTATAGATCACAAGAAAAAATTGATCAACTTATGAATGCACACATTATAAAAAAGTTGGCCATTTAGAGCCTTTTTGTTTCAATAAGTTGAAAATATCTAAAGGCAAAAACCTTAGATCCTCTGGAACTAATGAACCTGAGCCCAAGTAGACGTCGGCACCAAAGGTGAAACCTTAGTGTTTTGTAGGAATGCTTTGCAATTCGAAGCTTTAAAAGGATTATCAATGGAGTTATACAAAGCAAGAGTATACTTCAAAGAATACCGTTTTTATGAAGTCTTTGATCCAAAAATATACGATGATGGAAAATATCAATTATAGTGATCAAAGAAAGTGTTTTGAGAATACATCAATGTATATGATCCTTTGTGCTCAATTAAGTGACTATGTCTGTAATGAATGAATTTGTTCATCTCGTTGATTATCCCAAGTCTCACATCCAACAATGTGTACAGTAGGATACACCATAATATGATTGGTGTTTCCCTTTAAGGGAAATGTTTATCAATATCTCTTATTAAAGAAGTATACATTATTTTAAGGTTGAAATAATCCGAAAGTTCTGATTAAATCTTTAAAATAGTGAATTTAATTTTTGCTCATCTCAATAAATATTTTTCTAACCCAAAAGATGAGTTTTTCAAGTTTTTTTAGAAAGGAGGTGCAAATAAGCTTAACAGGAATGTAGAAAAGCAACCAAATTTAGTACAAAGCCCAAAATGCACCAAGGAGGCTGAACTACGTAAGCCCAATCGATTAAAATATTATGAAAATCAATTGGAAGAGCTTGACACGCAAATTTTTAGATCAAATCCAAATCAAACTTATGCCTACACTTTGATGTCATTTGATCTGGTCCTATATATATATATATATATATATATATATATATATATATATATATATATATATATATATATATATATATATATATATATATATATATATATATATCCATTGACACCAGATGTAAGTCTAAAAGACTTAAACCAAATTATAACGGTAAATAGTATTAGATCAAACAGTCATATAAATAGTTTATTTTAAGAGAAAGAATAGACCTTATTTTTTTATTTCATTTAATATGACTCTTTAATCAATTATTTTAACGACAGAGATTTAGGATTTACACCTTTTTTCAGCAGATCCTATATATATATATATATATATATATATATATATATATATATATATATATATATATATATATATATATATATATATATATATATATATATATATATATATATATATATATATATATATATATATATATATATATATATATATATATATATATATATATATATATATATATATATATATATATATATATATATATATATATATATATATATATATATATATATATATTCTTCCTCACAGTTCATTAAAATCAACAAATTAAAATCTAATGGTCGTGATTCATTGTTCTAATTTCCTATAATAACCAAGTGTTTAATACTTACTCCAAATTTTAACCATTGATTATCATTAATCTAACGGTTTTAATTAATTTTTTAAATAGAAAATTATTTAAAAAATAATTAGATTAAATGATCAATTAAAACCGTTAAATTAATAAAAATTAATGGTTAAGATTTGGAGTAAGTCTTTTACACTTACTCTTAGAGTAAAATATACGAGAAACTATAACACACCCACTCATTTTATGAAGATGTGTATTAATATGATGCACCTTTTCAATTTAACACTAAAAACTTTTTTCTCTCTTAATTTTGATTTATGGAATTTCCTTTTCAATTATTTTTTGAACTAAAACTCATTTTCCTCTCTCTATTTTTCACTCAATTAATTTATGTCGATATTTGACATTTAACTATCAATTTAAGAGTAAAAGTCTCATTCTCATTCTAATCTTCTATTTTTTTTTCTTGACAAAAACATTTTTATAATCAAATTAGTGCATATCTTTTATAGCATTAACATTTATAATTAAAAGAAAATACGTTCAGTAATTTCTTTTTTTGATATATAGCTCAAGGAAATTGTTTTCAATTTTTTTTACTAAAAGAAAAAATAATAAAAAGAAAACATATTTACTATGTTTTTTTTTTACAATTAGAATTATTTTACAAAATAACTTATAAAGTTTTTTTAAACAAAAATAATCTCTTTATTTTTTAGTAATCAGTCTTCTTTTAGTTTATTTTTAAATAAAAAATAAATTCTTTTGTAGCGTATTTCAAGAAATAACTCCATTATAAAATTGTTTTTGTTAAAAAAAAAACATTCATGATTAAAATACAACAAAAGAATATATTTTTTACATTGGTTCTCCCTATCAAGTCCAACGTCAATCACCATTAGACCAACTAAATTTACTCGTTATAAAATTGTTTTTTTGAAAAAAAATAATGGTTAAAATACACTACAAATTAAGTTATTACATATTTAAAATAATTTAATGGTTAAAATAAACTACAAAATAATTTCCTTTAAGCTGTATTTCAAAAAAAAAATTAATAAAAGTCTTTTTTATTATAAATGTTAGTGTTAATTACTATTAATACTAAAGAATGTACAATAATTTAATTATAAAAATATTTTTCTCAAATAACGTTAAAGAATTTTTGTTCTTTATGCACCAAATTGATAGTTTATATTTTACACGCAGTAAATTGATAGGTAGATGCCAAATAATTACATAAATTAATTGAGTGAAGGAAAAAAAAAAGAGTTTTAGGTCGACAACAATGTACCTTTTACTTGTGGTATTTTTTTTCTTTCAAAACTACCCAATTTTAGGAGAAAGAGTTCCGTTAATTCAAAGCTCAACGACGGTATCGACTAAAGTTCAGCAAAAGAAATTATTTTGGACAAGCATCAAATCCTTCCATAATTATCATAGAGGTTTAATTGGCTAAAAGACATCAGTCACTTACGTTTATTATTCACTCATTCCATCTTACTAACATCAGCAGAACACCGGCGGTTCTGATTCAGTTCAGTTAGATAAAAGTAATATTCGTCTCGGAGATTAGATTAGATAAATGCAGATATCAGACTATGTACAATGGTTACATTATTTAACACCCTACTTTTTCACTTTTTATCTTCCACATCATCTTCTCTCTCTTCTACCTAATAATTCAACACCTATTCAATTTTTTTTCACTACAATGGTTTTGTTTAATAAAATTCAACACCCTACCCCACATCATATTCTTATTTTCTTTTAAAGTTTTGTTTTTATGATTATATATTAATATCTATTATCAATTAAAAGTGAATTTTTTTTATGAGTCCAAATCAAATGAACCAAGTCTCTATTTATAGAGGAAAAAAAATAATGAATTTTGATAAAAATAAAAATAAATAAAAAATTTATTTACTATGAAATAATTAATTTTAAATGATTAAAAGAAAATAAAATCTAAATAATCACAACAACCAATAAAATTGTGTAAAGTGTTGCATGTGGCCCCACTTTTTTCTCATTCAACATGTTGAATCTTTTCAACACCAATTAATCCACATCACATTAAACACCTCATTCAACAAACCATTGTAGACGTTCAACTATTGAATAATTTTTTCAACACCCCCATTGTAAATGGTCTCACATGTAAGATATAAGTAATGATATTTTGACATAAATTTTGATATCACCTCGTTAATCACAAATATATATTTTATTAATGATTTTTTATTTATAATTTACAAATCATTTTTATTATTAGAACATACATGTCGCACCCCAATTTTTGCCCTATGTATTCCATTCATTTGGATGTGTCGCGCGCATTCATCATTCAATCATCATATCTTTGCATATTTAATTCGAGTTACCATTCTTTTAGAGTTTCATTTTAGACTCCATAGTTTCTTTAAAAAAATATGTATATGTATTTTCATTTTTAGTTAAATTTCATTTATAAAATGTTTAGTTTTAAACGTATAGTTTTATTTTATTAGGATTAATGTTTTAGTTTAGTTTAGCATTTTTTATTATGTACAAAGGACAAAATATTTGAAAATGAGGCCCATTGACCATTTTGTTATAAGCCCATTTTTCTTTCTTTTTGGTACAAGTCAAACAAAAACAAAAAAAGAGGTATATGGTTGTTGTCTTTCACGTTTCTAAGCCTGCTACAACAGTCCAAAATCGCTGCTGTCCATGCCATGCCATTACAGTCCAAAACTCTGCATTCTTGCTGCTCCACTATGCCAAGCAAAACGGTCCAACAAACCTGCTATGCTGCTGCCCCAATCTGCTTCAAAAACTCCAAATCTTGCACCAAAATGATCAAAGCCAAACCTGCATCAAAAAGGCCAGAGATCAGTTAACCAAAAGTGTTCAAATCTCACCAAACTTTCCCCCCAAAATCATTTTCATCTATCTATAAAACGAGAGCAACAGCAAGCAAGAAGGAGGAAGCAAATGATAACGAAAAATCTGTCAAAAAATTCCTCCAAACTAACCTCATTCTTCACACAAATCCTTCACAAACCCAATACCTCACGATTTCTCATTCACCATTTCTGCATACTTGACCCATAACCACAACAACTGCTCAAACTCAGAATCGTATGCTCACTGCAACCTACCACCAACTCTCATCTCTCACTCAACAACTCACACCCATCATACACAGAACCACATAAGACCTCACCTTTCAACCCACACTAACCTTCATCTGCAAACCAAAACAATAGCCGATCCCCTGCTTCCATCTTCACAGTTTCTTCAACATACACAATCAACCTGCAGCAACTCAAACTCGCTTCAAGCTTCAACGATTCGCAACGAGTAACTACAACACAAAGATGTTTATGACGTGAATTCAGAGTTGAAAACGGAATACGAAGAAGAGAAGTTCCGCAACGTCTGAAGCATCGAAAAAGAGTATCGTACCTATTCTCTTTTATTACTTTTGATTTCGATTTGAATTTGTTTGATGTACTTGTATCCATTGTTGTTTCTGTGATTTCTGTTTGCTTTGATTATTCATGACTTGTACTTGAGATCATCGAAACTTATTGGATTGAGGAAAGGGATCGATTGGGTTTAGGGTTTTGCTTGCTTTTATTTAGATAGGTGATGCTTAATCGATTGCGAGGTTGAGAGATCGAGAGCGAAAAGGCGAGGTTTTGTTGCTGAGAATATGAGAGAGCGCGAGAGAGATAGATGAACAGAGGAGTTTTGTTTTTCTTTCTGGAGACGTGTTTTCGTGAAGAAGATAACACAATGGAGATCAGGTTTTTTCCATAAAAGATAAAAGGGAATCGGATCCGGGTTTGACCCGGTCCGCCCCAAGATGTCTTATTTTACTTTTTATTGTTCAAAATTATTTGGGCCTTACTCCCTTAGTCTAGGTTTTCACACCCCCATTTTATTTCTTTAGGATCCAATTTTGTTTTCATTTTTATTTGATTTGTCTCCATTGCAATTTTAAATTTAATATTTGTTTTAGTTTCTAATATTCAATAAACAAAAATCCAAAAAATATATTTTTAGATTTAGATTTTGTTTTCCACATTAAAAATGCCAAAAAAACTTTAGATTAATCTCAGTTCAAAGTCAATAAATCTTGGTCCAACGCCAAGGCGATTACAATAAACTTCTCGATCCAAAGTCGAGTTTCTTTTCAAAAATCTTTTTCTTAACCGCACCGAAAGATCGTGTGACAAGAAGCGTACACCTCTTGAATACCTCGATTCTTTTGGATTAACACATTTTTTTAAACCTTTCTTTAATTAAACCGAAAGATCGTGTGACAAGAAGTGTACACCTCTTGAATACCTCGATTCTTTTGGATTAACACATTTTTTTAAACCTTTCTTTAATTAAATCGAAAGATCTTGTGACAAGGGGTGAACACCTCTTGAATACCCTGATCTTTTGAAACTAAAACACATTAATAAAATCAAAGTGATCAAGTGTCAAGAGGTGCACACCTCTTGAATACCTTCGATCCTCTGAATCAAACAATAAAAAACTTTCTTAATCAAATCAAAGAAATCAAGTGACAAGAAGTGCACACCTCTTGAATACCTTGATTTTCTTGAACCAAAACTCTTTAATTAATCAAAGTGATCCTGTGACAAGAAGTGCACACCTCTTGAATACCTTGATCTTTTGAATCTAAAACACTTAATCAAACCAAAAGATCCTGTGACAAGGGGTGAACACCTCTTGAATACCTTGATCTTTTGAACCAAAATTAATTAACTTGGACAACAAGTGAAAATGGGGCTCGCTCCTGTTCAATACCTTGGGTAAAGACGCGCTAGGTGAACACCTATGCTCAATCCTTTGCTAAATGTCCCTTTAAAAAAACATAATCTCAATTTCATTCAACCTTTTGCCTTATGGCTTTTCATTTTAAAACTCCTTTCATAAACGAGACACTTAATCAATCTTTAATACGAACATACTTCCACATGTGAAGATCGAATATCTTCCACTCGAATGCGATGATGGCCAAAATCATGTCTTATCTTGATTTAGTCATCCATTCTTGTATTGATATCATATCCATGTGCGCGTAGTATTTCCATTTGAAAGCGATCGAGTACCTCTCGCTAAAATCAACAAACAAACTTTTCGTGGTTCTAGCCCGAACTACGATTGCTCTGACTTTCCCATTGCACGAGGGAATACGTAGGCACAAGATACAAACGTCTTGGCGAGCATAATAATAAAAAATCATTTCTTTTTTCCTCATAATAATAAAACCCCCTAAAAAGCTTTTTTCTTTTACCTTTTCTCGATTAATAAGCATAAGAACACAAGAACACAAACATTACACTAAACACTCAAACACGAAACTAACTAAATGGGTCCCATCGAGTACGATGGAGGTGAGGGGTGCTAATACCTTCCCCTTGCTTAACCGACTCCCGAACCCTAATTTGGTTGCGAATGACCATCTTATCCATTTCTTTTCTCTTTGTGGGTTTTATCGATATTTTCCCTTTCCTTATTGGAATAAATAAAGTTCGGTGGCGACTCTGTTGATACTTCGAGCGCGCGATAAACACGTCGAGTCACATTTTTACCGCTACAGAAAGTGGCGACTCTGCTGGGGATATCCTAAGAGAGTCAACCCTAGTTTAGTTTGTTTTATGTTTGAGTGTTTGCTTTTGTTTGTTTATACTTGTGTTTTTTATGCTTATGTTCTTTATATTTATTCTTGTATTATTTATGTTTCTTTACTCCTGTTTTACCGCTTTTATTTATTTCTGTATATACTCAATTGTGGATATGGGAATGATATTTGAGTGAAGCTCTCAACCCGAGCTTTTGAAAAACAAGAGAAAAACATAAGTTAGGAGGTGGTTGTGTAGTGCTAGTCCCCAAGGTGAACACCTTGAATGGCTAATACGAGAACCCCGCTTGGAGGAGACTTAGTCATGAAATTTGTCATAAGATGGTTCGCCCATCGCATGGCAGAAATCTGATTTCGTCGTTAACTCCAAGGACCTTTAGAACCCGTTCCATCTGTAGAGGTTATGTTATATCCAAAAACTCTAGAGCTAACCTTGTGAGGGGATTCTTGGGTAAAAGAACATAGAACTGTCTTATTATAAGAAGCTTTCCTCAGTAGGCTCTGTTATCCATTTACATTTATCATTTTAATTCAGTCTTTGTATAGCATCGTGTTGCATTCCATATCATATGACATTGCATTATTCCTACATAAAAAAATTAAAAAAATCCATGCATCTGCATTCATGCATTCAAGCTGTCAATAAAAGACTCATTTCATCTGTCTTCACCCTCAAGTGGTCTGTCTACCGTCAAGTTGATTCCTCAACACATTGAAATGGAGGCATGAATCTGAAGACTATGGAAGAACTTAGACGAGGCCAAGATTTGCTAAGAGTGGAATTTATCCAATTGAAGAGCCAATATATCAGTCATGATGGATCATCCTCGTCACTGATTATTTCACTAGGCCATGTTTCCTTACTGTTTGTAATTCCCTTGTTGGTACTGTATGCTGCATTGAATGTTGTTTGTTTCAAAATGTTAATTTTAATGAAATGAGCATTGCATATTTGAATCAATCCATTTACATCCATTGTGTGTTTCTTTATGCTTTATCTTTCAAAAATAAAAATATATCTCTTGTTCTTTTTTCTTTTATGCAAAGATTGGAGGGAGGATGATGACAATGAAATACCCAAATTGTTGAATTGTATGCTTTCAAATAGAACTTTGCTGATGATGTAAAGGCATTGTTTCAATCCTCAAACACTGGAGAAATAAGGAAGTTAATCCCTAGTCAACCCCTTTGAGCCTTCGAAGTCGGAGTTTCTTTTTTAAAAAAACTGAAAAAACCGAAATTTTAACCTGGGGCAGGGTAGTTCTCAGTTAATTTGTTTATGCATTCAATTCCAAGAAAATCATTAAGTACACCTTCCAATAAGGGTTTAGACCAAAAGTGACCAAAATGGTTATCATTATCAAGGCAGTCACTATCTTTACAGTATATCAAAAAAATTTCAAAAAGAAAAAGCCCGCTAAGTCAAAACCTACGAAGGAGACTTAGACAAAATTGGGGCATCCCGCTGACTGTAATTTCAAATTAAGACAGTTCAGGCAAAATTTAGGGATATAAAAAAAAAGAAGAAAAGAGAAGTCGATAAATTCCTTGAACAACCATAAAAGGTTGTGACTATCAAAAGGAAGAAGTGACTGCCATCTCAAAGATTCCCTTGGCGTATGAACCATCATCATTATCATAGGTGCGATTCCAAAGTCTCTTGGAACCTGAATGCATAATTTGAGTAAACTGAATGTAGGATTGGAAGATCATCACGAAGAATGGGGTGGGTACAAATATACTTTGAGCCTATATCTTTTGTTTCATAAACCGTGAACCAAGCCACGTTAAAACCTTCAAAAGACCTAATTGAAGCTAGGTTTATTTTGAAAGCATGCTACAACAAGGTTGCGTTAACCTGACTCCTAAAGATCTTTGCAAATCGTTTGTTTTACCATACCTTTTGATTTATCCATCACTTTGATTGTCTTGACTATTGTGTTTAGACCCTGTGATTCATTTGCTTTACATCAATAATATCATTCGTACAATAACTTTGATTTCAAAATATACTTTGAGCATCGCATTAAAATTACCATTTTGAATGAACATTTTATTTGCAAGTACTCATCTTTTAGGAAGTTCAAACAGTCGAGAAACTCGATCAATGATCCTATCAGGGGCACGTTACTTCAAGATCCTGTTGTTCAAGACTTATATTGGGGCAAGCGTTCCCAACTTTCATTTCAAGGACTGAAGCAATGATCATGTAACAATCAACCAGTCATGGGCAATTTTCCTCAACAATCCCCAAGCAATTTATCAGTCCTTCCAAGAGGATCATCAGTGTGACAAGACCATGATTGGCAGTGTTCTAGTGTTGAGGAATCAGAGTTTCGATCTACCCTCACGAAAGAGTCTACCTCAATTGTCATAACCGATTGCATTACATTACATTCACATCTCATGCATAGAAAAATTCAATATCATGCATAGAAACAAAATTCATACTCATTTGCATTCTTTCAAGGTTTCGTTGTTATCAAACATCTTACCTTGAGATCTAAGTCCAACTCACTTGGCATTTACCAAAGCGATTTCGTCTTACATTCATCAGTACATTAGCTGATAATGTCAACTCTTTGTCATATTCATCAGTACATTAGCTGATGTCATTCACCGCTTGTTGTTATCATTAGTACATTAACTGATAATATGCACTTTCGTTTCCCGTCATTAGTACATTAGCTGATGCAGGACTTCCATCAGTACATTAGCTGATATCAGATGTCTCCTATTTTCTCTCGTCAGTACATTAGCCGATGATTGATCATGGTTGTTTCCTCCTTATCAGTACACTAGCTGGTATAGGACTTCTCTTCGTCAGTACATTAACTGACGTGAGCCTCTTTCTTCTTTCCTTATCAGTACATTAACTGGTATAGGATTTCCTTTCGTCAGTACATTAGCTGATAACAATTCCCTCTTGTTTCCCTTATCAGTACATTAACTGATGCAGGTCGATTTGTCTCACATCTTCAATACACTAACTGATGATATCATCCTTCTTCCTTCTTCGGTACATTAACTGGAGTCGTGTGTCCTTTTCGTCTTTTGTCGGTACATTAACTGATAATAGATCTCATTTCCTTCAGTACATTAGTTGAAGTCGAAGTCGATATTCTCCTTTGCCTTCATCAGTACACTAGCTGATATTGGTCCTTGTTTTTGTTCATTGCTCTTCGTAGATGCTATATTCCCCCACAGAGTTCAACATACGTCTCATATCATATTGCATTCAAAATAACAAAAAAAAAGGGTCCATGCATTGCATATCATTTGCATATGAAGGACAAAAATTGTGTACTTTGTATTTAAGTATCTTCACATCTTCGATAGAAGAAACTTAAATAGGGGCATCTGTCGCACCCCAATTTTTGCCCTATGTATTCCATTCATTTGGATGTGTCGCGCGCATTCATCATTCAATCATCATATCTTTGCATATTTAATTCGAGTTACCATTCTTTTAGAGTTTCATTTTAGACTCCATAGTTTCTTTAAAAAAATATGTATATGTATTTTCATTTTTAGTTAAATTTCATTTATAAAATGTTTAGTTTTAAACGTATAGTTTTATTTTATTAGGATTAATGTTTTAGTTTAGTTTAGCATTTTTTATTATGTACAAAGGACAAAATATTTGAAAATGAGGCCCATTGACCATTTTGTTATAAGCCCATTTTTCTTTCTTTTTGGTACAAGTCAAACAAAAACAAAAAAAGAGGTATATGGTTGTTGTCTTTCACGTTTCTAAGCCTGCTACAACAGTCCAAAATCGCTGCTGTCCATGCCATGCCATTACAGTCCAAAACTCTGCATTCTTGCTGCTCCACTATGCCAAGCAAAACGGTCCAACAAACCTGCTATGCTGCTGCCCCAATCTGCTTCAAAAACTCCAAATCTTGCACCAAAATGATCAAAGCCAAACCTGCATCAAAAAGGCCAGAGATCAGTTAACCAAAAGTGTTCAAATCTCACCAAACTTTCCCCCCAAAATCATTTTCATCTATCTATAAAACGAGAGCAACAGCAAGCAAGAAGGAGGAAGCAAATGATAACGAAAAATCTGTCAAAAAATTCCTCCAAACTAACCTCATTCTTCACACAAATCCTTCACAAACCCAATACCTCACGATTTCTCATTCACCATTTCTGCATACTTGACCCATAACCACAACAACTGCTCAAACTCAGAATCGTATGCTCACTGCAACCTACCACCAACTCTCATCTCTCACTCAACAACTCACACCCATCATACACAGAACCACATAAGACCTCACCTCTCAACCCACACTAACCTTCATCTGCAAACCAAAACAATAGCCGATCCCCTGCTTCCATCTTCACAGTTTCTTCAACATACACAATCAACCTGCAGCAACTCAAACTCGCTTCAAGCTTCAACGATTCGCAACGAGTAACTACAACACAAAGATGTTTATGACGTGAATTCAGAGTTGAAAACGGAATACGAAGAAGAGAAGTTCCGAAACGTCTGAAGCATCGAAAAAGAGTATCGTACCTATTCTCTTTTATTACTTTTGATTTCGATTTGAATTTGTTTGATGTACTTGTATCCATTGTTGTTTCTGTGATTTCTGTTTGCTTTGATTATTCATGACTTGTACTTGAGATCATCGAAACTTATTGGGTTGAGGAAAGGGATCGATTGGGTTTAGGGTTTTGCTTGCTTTTATTTAGATAGGTGATGCTTAATCGATTGCGAGGTTGAGAGATCGAGAGCGAAAAGGCGAGGTTTTGTTGCTGAGAATATGAGAGAGCGCGAGAGAGATAGATGAACAGAGGAGTTTTGTTTTTCTTTCTGGAGACGTGTTTTCGTGAAGAAGATAACACAATGGAGATCAGGTTTTTTCCATAAAAGATAAAAGGGAATCGGATCCGGGTTTGACCCGGTCCGCCCCAAGATGTCTTATTTTACTTTTTATTGTTCAAAATTATTTGGGCCTTACTCCCTTAGTCTAGGTTTTCACACCCCCATTTTATTTCTTTAGGATCCAATTTTGTTTTCATTTTTATTTGATTTGTCTCCATTGCAATTTTAAATTTAATATTTGTTTTAGTTTCTAATATTCAATAAACAAAAATCCAAAAAATATATTTTTAGATTTAGATTTTGTTTTCCACATTAAAAATGCCAAAAAAACTTTAGATTAATCTCAGTTCAAAGTCAATAAATCTTGGTCCAACGCCAAGGCGATTACAATAAACTTCTCGATCCAAAGTCGAGTTTCTTTTCAAAAATCTTTTTCTTAACCGCACCGAAAGATCGTGTGACAAGAAGTGTACACCTCTTGAATACCTCGATTCTTCTGGATTAACACATTTTTTTAAACCTTTCTTTAATTAAACCGAAAGATCGTGTGACAAGAAGTGTACACCTCTTGAATACCTCGATTCTTTTGGATTAACACATTTTTTTAAACCTTTCTTTAATTAAATCGAAAGATCTTGTGACAAGGGGTGAACACCTCTTGAATACCCTGATCTTTTGAAACTAAAACACATTAATAAAATCAAAGTGATCAAGTGTCAAGAGGTGCACACCTCTTGAATACCTTCGATCCTCTGAATCAAACAATAAAAAACTTTCTTAATCAAATCAAAGAAATCAAGTGACAAGAAGTGCACACCTCTTGAATACCTTGATTTTCTTGAACCAAAACTCTTTAATTAATCAAAGTGATCCTGTGACAAGAAGTGCACACCTCTTGAATACCTTGATCTTTTGAATCTAAAACACTTAATCAAACCAAAAGATCCTGTGACAAGGGGTGAACACCTCTTGAATACCTTGATCTTTTGAACCAAAATTAATTAACTTGGACAACAAGTGAAAATGGGGCTCGCTCCTGTTCAATACCTTGGGTAAAGACGCGCTAGGTGAACACCTATGCTCAATCCTTTGCTAAATGTCCCTTTAAAAAAACATAATCTCAATTTCATTCAACCTTTTGCCTTATGGCTTTTCATTTTAAAACTCCTTTCATAAACGAGACACTTAATCAATCTTTAATACGAACATACTTCCACATGTGAAGATCGAATATCTTCCACTCGAATGCGATGATGGCCAAAATCATGTCTTATCTTGATTTAGTCATCCATTCTTGTAGTGATATCATATCCATGTGCGCGTAGTATTTCCATTTGAAAGCGATCGAGTACCTCTCGCTAAAATCAACAAACAAACTTTTCGTGGTTCTAGCCCGAACTACGATTGCTCTGACTTTCCCATTGCACGAGGGAATACGTAGGCACAAGATACAAACGTCTTGGCGAGCATAATAATAAAAAATCATTTCTTTTTTCCTCATAATAATAAAACCCCCTAAAAAACTTTTTTCTTTTACCTTTTCTCGATTAATAAGCATAAGAACACAAGAACACAAACATTACACTAAACACTCAAACACGAAACTAACTAAATGGGTCCCATCGAGTACGATGGAGGTGAGGGGTGCTAATACCTTCCCCTTGCTTAACCGACTCCCGAACCCTAATTTGGTTGCGAATGACCATCTTATCCATTTCTTTTCTCTTTGTGGGTTTTATCGATATTTTCCCTTTCCTTATTGGAATAAATAAAGTTCGGTGGCGACTCTGTTGATACTTCGAGCGCGCGATAAACGCGTCGAGTCACATTTTTACCGCTACAATACAATCACACAATTAATAAATTATGGAGAGTTTGAATATATGAAGAATAAGATAGTGAGACAGAAGAGAGTTAGAGAGAAATAATTGAGGGTGAAAATATTATTTTGCATTAACATTGACGAAGATGTCTCCAAGGCATTTATACAAGCATTACTAAGTGATTGAGACACAAAACACACAATTTAAAAACCAAAAAAAGCTAAAACTCGGGCATATAACTGGTTACACAAACCTATAATCGATTACAGCTGACTCAAAATTGAAAAATACCATCAGGCGGTTACTGCAAATGTGTAACTGGTTACACCAACTCCAAAAGCATATCTCCATGAATCTACTTGCAATACCGACACTAAATGCAAAATTTGGTCGCGTATTGCATAATAACGTAATGATCCAATCAAGCTTCTATATTGAGTTGGATCTATATTCTGCTCCTCTTCATTCTTTGACAGTTGCAGCCTTGGTTTAGCTGGTGTAATGACACCACTACAATGCTCCGTTTCACACTTCTTCAATATCTCAAGAGCATGTCTCCTTTGATGCATAAGCAGTCCTCTTTGGACTTGTGGAACTCTATACCAAGGAAGTAAGTCATGATACCAAGGTCGCTCACCTCGAATTCTTTCATAAGATAACTCTTGAACTTAGAAATACTCTTCTCGTTGCTGCCCGTGATCAATAAATCGTTTACATATAGACAAAGAATAATCATACTTTCATTTGTATTCTTCTTCACATAAACTCCATGTTCGGACACACACTTCTTGAATCCAACCTCAATTAGGAAATCAACTATCCTTTTATTCCAAGCTCTCAGAGCTTGCTTCAAACTATATAGCACTTTTCCCAACTTGTAGAACCTTATTGGTTTTTCACAACAAACCCAGATGGTTGTTCTACATACACTTCTTCTTCAAGCGGATCGTTCAAAAACGCGGACTTCACATACATTTAATGGATGGACCAATTATTGTTATTCTTTATACCAATAAGTAGCCTTATGGTCTCAATTCTAGCAACCGGTGCAAATACCTCATCAAAGTATATACCTTCTCTTTGCGAAAAATCTCTGTTCAACTAATCGAGTCTTATGCTTAATTATTTTACCTTTTGGATTTGATTTCACCTTATAATCATCTTACATCAATCAACTTCTTTCCCTTCGGTAGATCAACCAACTCTCAAGTACTATTTTTCTCAATTGATTCTAGCTCCTCCTTCATAGCACAAATCCACTTTGGATCACTCAAGGCATCTTTCGTCTTAACGAGCTCGGGTTCAACCATAAGAGCAAAATGGATGAAATCACCATCATCATTGATTTCGTTGTCACGAAATATCTCACAATCTCAGAGTCTTTTAGACAAACCTCTTTTCCTAGTTGGTCTTCTTGCATTTTCATCAGTTCAAACTTCGATGTGCGACTCTTCTGCAGTTTCGTTTTCTATAGAATCTAAAAATTTGAACATGTAACCGGTTACAGGGTGCTGGTAACCGGTTATAGCCTGCTGGTAACTAGTTACACCCTTCTCGTAACTGGTTACTCCCTGCTGCAAAGGCTTCAACTTGTCGATCACCACGTCTCGACTGATCACAATCCTCCTGTTTGTAGTATCAAATAACCTGTAACCTCTAATGGGGTGATACCATGCAAGTATCGTCATCTCCCTTTTATCATCCAATTTCTTTCTAAGTTAGCTTGAAACATGTCGATACGACACGAAACCGAAAACTCTCAAATGGTTCAGATTCAGTTTAAATCCAAACCATGCCTCTTTCGGTGTTATTTTCTCAAGCTTCTTTGTTGGAAAATTATTCAATAAAGAAGAAGTTGTGGATACTGATTCTCCCCATAACTCTTTCGGCAAGTTCTTCCCTTTTAACATGCTTCTTACCATGTTCATAATCTATTTTCTCTCTCACTCTCTCTCTCTCTCTCTCTCTGTTTCTCTCTCTAACAATTTTTTGTTATGGTGTATAGGGTGGTACTACCTCATGCAATATCCCATCTTCATCATAAAACTTCCCAAAGTCATTTGAGACATATTATCATCCACCATCTATTCTAAGAACTTTGGGCTTGTGACCGTTTTGTCCATCAACCATGGACTTGAACTTCTTTGACACTTCAAATACCTCATCTTTTCTCTTGATTAGGTATGTCTATATATTTCTACTATGGTCGTCAATAAATGTGACAAAGTATCTATTGTCACCAAATGAGTCAACTTGCGTCGACCCACACACATCAGAATACACCACCTCAAGGTGATGCTTGGTTCTACAATTTGCATCCTTGCTGAATTTACCCTTGTGTTTCTTTGTTTTTACGCACTCTTCACAAATCTCAGCTGGTATATTGATGAATGGAAACCCGGTTACCATTCTGTTCTTTTGCAATGCATTAAGATCTCGAAAATTGAGATGCCTAAGACGGTAGTGCCACAACCACTCTTCTCAAATTTCCGCTGTAGCAAGACACATATGCTCTATAACCTATTGCTCAATCTTGAAAGTTTTATTGGCAGCCATAGGAGCTTTATGGACCAAAACCCTGTTTGCATCCATAACACACAGTGTCTTATCTTCCATGGGAATCTTATAACCCTTCTCAAGCAATTGTCCAATACTTAGAAGGTCACATTTGATTCCTAGAATATATAATACATCTTTAACCAAGGAATATCCACCATCCCTCTTCATGATCAAAACATCACTGATCCCATCGGTCGCTAAAGTGGTGTCATTTGTGAATTTCACTTTATCCTCTGTCTTAATTTATTTTAAAAAACCAATCCTCCCTCCCCGTCATATGCGTAGAACAATCACAATCCATGTACCATTCCTCGCTGCACTGGACTCCTTCTCTCGCAATCTCTATAATGTTTTCTTCCGCATACGTTTCTACAGTGTTCCTGGAGCTGCTTCTGCCCTGCAACCTACTGCTGCATTCACCTTTTGTGATCATGACCAGGAGTGTATTCTCTTCATCAACCTCTTTTCTTGCAACCTTGGCTTCATCTCTTTGAGATTCCTTCTTGTTCGCGTTGCAATCTCTTGCAAAATGACCGAACTTTTGACAATTGTGGCATCGTGCCTTGCTCATGTCAATCTTTCCTCTTCCGCCTCTAAAGTTGAAAATTGTAGCATTCACCCTTTTGACAAGTCGAATTATTCGAATTTTAAGACTCTTTTCTGCCAAAATTCTGAAAAATTCGCTTTATTCTTCATGGACCATTTTCCTTTCGACTCTTTTTCTTCTCATTAAATCGAGCTTGCAAAACAATCTCCGCTTTTTCCTTGTCATTATTTCTCTCATCCATCCTTTGCTCATGATCTTCAAGAGAGCTTTAAAGCGCATCTTTGCTAAACGTTGGAAGATTCTTCGAATCTCTGATCGCAACTACAATGTTGTCAAATCTTACTATCAAAGAGCACAAGATCTTTGACACAACATTATGCTCTGAAACAGTTTCTCCTCATGATTTGATTTGGTTCACCAATCATGTAATTCATGTCATGCAATCGTTTATTGTCTCCTTTTACTCCATTTGAATCAATTCAAATTAACCTTTGTGAGTTTATAACCTCGTTACCTTTGCCTTATCAGCCTCTGCATATGCCATTTCCGTGTACGCCCCAAGGCCGACTGCTGGCAGACACAAGTGAATACCCTTGATGGGATGTCACTTTCATGGAGAACATTCACATTAAACGTCTCTCTAGTAACGGGTAGCGTTTTGCATGGATCTTGTGACTTGTGTCCCTACACTAGTCAGTAAAAATGTCTATTTTATTTTCGAATACTCGAGTGTCACAGTTGATTTGTGAGGAGATCCAGAACGTTGGTTGTGTGTTTTTAGCTACCAAATATAGTGGATTATATGGCCCTCTTTGGTTAAGGAACATATACAGAGTTCCTGAAGTATTGATTTTCCTTTTTTTTTTCATTTACAAATTGTAGAAGATCTACCTCTTCTATATTATCAACTTCCCTATTTCTTGTGAGATCTTTTGTGTTGATTTTTGAATTGGGTTCATCTCCGACATTTGATTCATCTGTGACATTTGTGACATGTAGGCAACTAACTTTATTTTGTTGAGGTAAGGTATGTATTTTCCCTTTTTTTATTTATGCTTTCATTATAGGGGTTTAAAGGGAGTAAGTATTTGATATTCAAACTTCTACTACTAGCATGTATAAACAGAGCACTGAATCTTTACCCTTGAGTGTGTATTATGTTGTTTTAAATATTCTGCTGTCTGTATTGACATTATTCCTTATAATGGAGATCCCCCTAGCATAATCCTTTAGAAAAAAGGGGACAATTTATCAGTGTGGGTGGGTAAGGAGACGTTGGATGTCGTATCTAATTTCGTTTGTGAGAACAATTTGGATAACTTTTTTACCAAGGTGGGGCCTTTTTTTATACTAAAGAGTGCTTATTCTTGAAAAAGATAAGAGGCATGCACAAAGTATGACATGTGTGTCATTCGTTTTCACGAGTGTTTGTTTTCCTTGATAAGCCTTCATCTCCCTTTCAATGATTTCAATATTGGTGTTCTAACCACTTGTTAATAGTTCCTTGGAAATTAAACCCACTGAGTTGGGCTTACGTCAAAATCTTTTTATATCAATGTGAATATAAGAAGAGTGTCTAACCTTGACGCTCATCTTATCTCTTTTCAAAGCTCAATGTAGCTTGGTTGCATCCACAAAAGGTCAAGGCTTGATATCATTTCGGTAGTGCACTAGGAGGTTTGATGTTTACTTCGATA
The DNA here is from genome assembly GCF_029867415.1 of Vicia villosa. Taxonomy (NCBI): domain Eukaryota; kingdom Viridiplantae; phylum Streptophyta; class Magnoliopsida; order Fabales; family Fabaceae; genus Vicia; species Vicia villosa. The sequence continues at coordinate 131,117,693 of NC_081181.1, read as the reverse complement.
TTGTGAATCACTTCAAGAATCAATTCTTTTTAGTCACTCCCCTCAATGAAGAAGCTTACACTAAGATATGCTCCATAGATCTTTGATCGCCTTAAGAATGCTCAAACATATTATCCAAGTTCTAGTGCCAAATCCATTTCTTGTTAGACTCCGAGTCTTATGTTAGTAGTATGACAATTTGTCTAAAAAATATGTTTTCCCAAAAGAGGAATTTGGTATCCTTCTTCGAGGATCTAGGTTATGTTAGAGGCGTTGTCCCTCTGAATAATCATTGAAGAAACAACTAAAGTGGTACCTAGAGACGCGCTTGCTGGTGGATATCTTCTTGAAAAAGGCTAAAAAGGTTATCTTTGGTGAGTGAGACACGGAATCTTCTCTTTTTGATTTTCTTTTGACGATTCCTTTTGTAACATATCTCTTATCATTCTGCAAATCAGATGAAATGTGCGGAAAAATATGACCAACGAGGAGGACTCTTCGGGTTACCTCTCTCGTGGCAAGTGCTAACAATTTCCCTTCCACTATAGAGGTTATAACAACGAGGGCATCTACTGCTTCGGTTACTCGATTTACACCTACTCTGACATAGTTGAAAATTCAAGACTTATCTGACCTGATTATGGTGGAAAAATATCACAAGTTCATCACAACCTAATGATGGGGAAATTCAGGACCTTAGTTTTGAGCTTGAAGTGCCTCAAGTAGACAGGCATTCTTTTAAAGTGGCCTTCGGCTGCTAGCGTGAAACTTCACAAGGTCGGGTCCTGTTAAAAATCCTGCATCGATTCTAGATAGGTTTCTCCCTACATTTTTGGCTTGCCCTATTCCTCAGACGGATAAAGTGTTTCAAACCTTTATCTTTGAAGAAAATTAATCATATTTCTTAAACAAAGTTGAGAACGCTCGTGAATAGTAATTATCAGATTTGGATTATTATACACGTCCGATTTATCAGTCTTGTCCTTTGGTCTACGAGGCGAGGAAAAGTCTTATTTTCCAATTATCTTTGAAGGGAAAATGAGGTACTTCAAGAGCATGTCAATGTTGTCACCATCGGTGAGACTAGTATCTAGAGGAGTTTTGAGGGACGAGCTACAAGATTTGGGTGTAGTATGGCTCCTACCCGTTCCCTCAGAACTAGGAGGAGGAGTATAATATCCCTTACTATAGTGAGGACTTCGAGACCATGAAGTGAATTCATGTGGCTTTGCTGCTTTGGCTGTTATTGACTCTAATATCAGTGAGGGACCATCGTGTAAGCTACCTCTTGTTCTTTTCTATCTCTTAGAAGTGGCAATACTGTAAGTTTTTTTCAATTCTCAAGATCTTGCTTGCCAAGAATTAGGGGTTTCGTTGGTTCACCAACTTGTACATGTTCAATAGATTAGTGGTTCCTTACATGTCTAGATTGGCTTGCAGCTGTTGGAGGTTTAGAAACATCTCTTGTACATGTACCAAGGTTTGAAGGTTCACCATGATAAGACAGAGGCAAATGCTGAGAGGTTGGAAAAGCTTGGAGTCCTCCTTGGTTGATTCTCAGAGGAGCCAAATATCGTGGCGTTAGAACTAAGAGAGAAGGTACTAATTCAGAATCGTCCATGTCTGATGGATGAGGATGAGGTCTGCTAACTTCAGCAGTTGTATTTGCAGCTTTAGCACATCGAGTTACTTTCAAATTTACCATAGCTTCAGGATTTCGGTATTAGATTGTTCGAAAAAGAGACATTTGGATTTTTGACGGAGAAATAATTATTCTTTGTAGAATTCATAAGAATTAGAAGTTGATTCCCATAGACGGTGAAACAGTGAAATGACTGGTGAAATAGTTAAATGAGTGGCGAAACTATGAAATTAGATATTGGATTAGTGGAACATGTTTCGGGTGTGGCGAAGAGGGAGTCGATCTTCGAGCTTAACACTCCAACGCTTAAGTCATTGAGTTAATGGGGAGAAATGTGAAAGTGAGAATGAATTTGAATGCCTGAAATGACACACTTTTTTCTTATATATAGTGAGAGATTAAAATTGTTTCTGTGAACAAATGTGTGTTGTGTGGATGGTCATTGCATTTAATCAGATGATAATCAACGCCTCTTGAGGGAATAATCATCAGCCTTATGGAATGATGAATCACTTACTTCATGTACTCTTTTGCTTGATGCCACTCTTGGGTCTTCCGATATGGGCCTTGCGAACAGTCTAAAATATAATCATTTTGCCAAACTTATAATAAATATAGAACATAATAAAAACAGAAGAATACATAACAATAGAAGACAATGGTATGGTTAATACACATAATACGTTTTTGTTCTTTTTTGTTTACTTTGTTTGACATGTCTATGTATTGGACAAAATAATTAAACTTTAGTTAATATTATTTATTTATATATAAAATATTAATTATTAAGAAGGAGGAGAAAATTATGAAGAGAGAGTAAATAAATAAAAAACAAACTTAAAGAGATGAAATATATATATATATATATATATATATATATATATATATATATATATATATATATATATATATATATATATATATATATATATATATATATATATATATATATATATATATATATATATATATATATATATATATAATCGGTTTATATTATAAAACTTGTTTATAAACCCAAACTACTCTAAATCGATTTAACAATTAACCAATTTTTTTTATTAAATTGGTAAGTAGGGAGAGAGTGTGAGTGACATTTTTTTTATATAATTTTGAAAAGAGAAATTAGTATTTTGATAATTTATGTTTTGAACCAAAAAAATTATTTCATATTTATTGTTCATAAGAATTCATATTTATGTTTAATCTCTTGCAATTGTAATTTGTTTTGTCCGATAGTTTTTCATCAAACACAGAAAAAAATTATTTAATCTATTCTTATTTATAAAAAAAACTTATTTTTTTAAATTCATGAAATAATTAATGTATTTGATTTATATATTGTTTTTTATATTAATTATTCAATGTATATAAAGTGTAAATTTTTTTTTTTTGACCAGAGGTAATATTTTGTTCTGTCCATTGTTTTTTAGCCAATCAAATCATCCATTATTTATTTTCTAAAAGAATATTTTATATTGATTTTTTAACATATATATTTTTGAAGCACTTTTAACATTTGTCTAACTCAAAAAAAAAACTTTAATTATTTCAGTTGGTAATTGGTAAAAGTTTTTAGTAACGTACATACTTTTAATTTTATGAATCAAATAACATTTATAATCATTAATACGAGTTTGGCTAAATGACCATACTTCATAAATACCCCTTCATTTTCTTCATGAACCAACACTACACCAACAATACAAGCAAGAAACACCTCCGTCTATAAGAGGAAAAGAAACTGTAGATTCCATTTCTCTTACAACCATGGTGACCACAAAAACTCATGCAGTTCTTCTAGCCAGCCCTGGTATGGGACACCTAATTCCCACAGTCGAATTAGGTAAACGTCTTACCACTCACCACGGTTTCGAAGTCACCATCTTCGTCGTCATAGCCACCACCGATTCCTCAGACACAATAAAATCATCTTTACTTCAACAAACATCCCACATTAATGGCCTCAACATCATTGCTACACCTCCTGTCGATGTTTCCGACAAAATTGACCCAAGCGACTCCTCACCCTTAGGTGCCAGAATCATTTTAACTATGATTGAATCGCTTCCTTTTATTCGATCCAAAATCTTATCCATGAAGTTTCCACCATCGGTTCTTATCGTGGACATCTTCGGTACTATGGCTTTACCCATGGCACGTGATCTAAACATGTCTACCTACGTTTTCTTTACCACCAACGCTTGGTTTTCTGCGGTTTTCATATCTGTTCCTTTCATCACCAACGAAGCGTTTTCAAGACATGCTAAGGATCACGAACCGCTTTTGATTCCGGGTTGTGAACCGGTTCGATTTGAGGATACACTGTTTCATTCCCCATGGGGACCTACTCATGATGGTTTCGTTAACAATGCAAAGGAGATATTATCCGTTGATGGGATTCTGATCAACACGTGGCAAGATCTTGAGCCGGGAGCTACTAAGGCTGTTATTGATAATGAGATTTTAGGACGATTTGCGAAAGGACCGGTTTATCCGGTTGGACCGCTTGTAAGAACTGTTGAACCGAAGGAGAAGAGGGAGAATGAGAATTTAATTTCAAATTGGCTCGACCGGCAAACTGCTGAGTCTGTGATTTTTCTGTCGTTCGGGAGTGGTGGGACTCTGTCGGAAGTTCAGACGAGGGAATTGGCTTACGGGTTAGAGTTGAGTGAGCAGAAGTTTGTTTGGGTGGTGCGACAGCCCTCGAAAAACGATGCATCTGCGGCGTATTTCGAAGCGGTGAATGGTGGTAATGGATCGACGATGGTGGATTATTTGCCTGAGGGGTTTTTGAGCAGGACAAAGGAAGTTGGGATATGTATCCCAACATGGGCCCCACAGGCTGAGATTTTGAAACATCCTGCGACGGGTGGTTTCGTGACGCATTGCGGTTGGAATTCTGTGTTGGAGAGTATCCTTAGCGGTGTTCCAATGGTTGCTTGGCCGCTTTATGCAGAGCAAAACATGAATGCCACTATGTTGTGTGAGGAGCTTGGTGTTGCGGTGCGGGCGACTGCGGCGGAGGGAGGTGTTGTTTGTAGGGAAGAGATAGCGAAGTTGATTAGAAGAGTGATGGTGGATGAAGAAGGTGTAGCTATGAGGGTGAAAGTTAAGGAGTATAAGGTAAGTGGAGAGAAAGCTTTGTCTATGTTTGGTTCTTCTCATGAGTCGCTTTGTCAAATGGCAAAAGAATGTCAAGATTGTGGAGCTTAGGCAATAATAACTAAGGTGGGTGTTTTTAGCTAATTTAATTTGCTCCTTGATCTTTCGTCAACTATTCAACTTAGTATAGTAGATAATTTTTAATATACTTTACTCAATTTTATATTTATTATATTTGTTGATAATCGATATAACTTAATAAATTTATAGTTTAACAGGGAGTTAATTAATATTTATAAAATTATTTATTACAAAATGCATATGAAAACTTAAAAGAGATTTCATTAAACTAGTTATTTTGTATAAGAAAAAAAAAATTATATTTTATCTCATTATTCCTTCTATTCCATGGGAGGTTGAAGAGTTTACTAGATCGCACAAGATTTGGCTCTGGAACAAGAAGAGTAGGTGGAAGATGATTTTCGACAGTGTTGGTTGCTATTGTGGCTAGTCGTTGAGCAATGGAACGAGTAACTTTTGATGATGCTATTGTTTAAAGGTTCTGGTGAGATGAATTTGGTTACAAATTCAGTGAAATTGATTGGAAAGACATATTTACGTGATGAGTCACTAAAAAAATTGCAACTTGCAAGGTGAAAATCACCTCACAACTCTTAAAAACCCCCCATAACTCAAAACTTGTGAGGCGGCCTCCAAACTTGCGAGACTGCCAACATCCCGCAAAAATGATAATCGCAATTTTTTACTGGTGAAAATCACCTCACATAGGTGGTAGGTGTAAATCACCTCGCAACATTACTAGGTAAAAACACTTTGCAATTTTCTAGGTCAGGGTGTCCATAGCAGCGCATCAGATGTGGCAGGATGGAGAACTGAACCTGAAAAATTATTAAAGAAACATAATCCTCCGTAACAAACTGTAAGCACATTTTGTTTTTTAGATTAATTAAAATAATTAGTGTACCGGGTGTATAATAGACCCGGTACATTAATTATTTAATGAATCTAAAAAATAAAATTTGCTTGTAATTTGTTATAGAGGAGTAAACCATAAGAGGGTTTTTAGTAAAAACAACATGGCACAAACATGTAAAGAAATACACTCAATCTTTTCCAAATTCATTTTATAAAAAAACACATAAAAAACCAAAACGCAAATTTGGGCTCATAGAACCAAAACATTTTTAACAAAAAGAAAAAAATTCCTAATAAAAAAACCATTTCAATTAACATCACAGAGAAACGGAATAACAGGGGTTACCAATTCGTCGGAATCACAACTATTATCTCCACCACATCACTGAAACCACCATTGTTATCGTTATCTTGTTGCCAAAACCACACGGCAACCGCGAGCACCACCACCCGCACAACACCATGAAACCCTTTCATCTTCGCAGACACCACCAAAACCACTATCGTTAGTGTAACCTTACTCCCTACGCCATGAATCCCTTGCATTCTGTCGAATGGAGAGGAAATTTGTTGTCGCAAAATTCTTCAATTTGATTTAGATCGAGAAGAACAACGAATTTTTCATTTTCGAAGAATGTGGGTCTAAAGAAATTATTTGAGGCAGAGAGAAGAATATTTTTTTTTAAATTTTTTTGGGAAGAATGAAGCATTTGAAGCTGTTGTCGTAGTTCTTATTTGAAGAAAAGGGAAAAGTCCCTATTTAATCCTTTCTTTTCTCTCTCTTTTTTTATAATTTTTGAAATTCTGCACTTACAGAACAGATGTGAAGACAAATGTCCTAACAACACACAATCTCAAGACAAATGTTACAACATCTGTTGAGTTGCAACACACTTATAAAAAATGAGCACTAAATGCATCATGATAAATAACACAATGAATTGTTAACCCGGTTCACTACAACAACACCTAATTTGGGGGCTACCAAGCCAGGAAGGAAATCCACTATCAGTAGTATCAGTTTGAAGCCTAAACAATTCCAGTTTCTAACTTCTCTCTTAATCCCTATCCATTGCAACTTTTACCTAGAAATCAACATCTAGATATGAGAAACCAATATCTCACCTCCAATCCCGCAATGATAAATAACAGTCACACACCCCGTGACCAAGGGAACTCTAAAAAGATTACACTTTCCAATAAAATACTTAGTTAAGAACCTTAACTAAGAATAATATTTAATCTTTCTTAAAAGCTTTGATCAAGAACAATACTCAACTCGTTTACTTAAAAGCTTCAAGAATGAGAACACACGTCTGTTAGAATCCAAAATGCGGATAGTTTGTTAATGACTTTTGTGGTATTTCGATAACTTTTCTCCTTACTTTCAATGCAATTATGGTTCATAATCGTGTAAATAAATAAAATCGAGTTTAGGAGTAAATATAGTATTTATTAGCTTTTCTTATGCATTTTGTAGGTATTTTGCAATGTGGAAAGTTTTGGAAGATATAAGGGCAATTTGGAGCAAGACTCAATGCCATTTGAAGAAGACTTGTTCAGCAAGGGCCGCTCAGCGGCGTGTAAGCGCGCTTTCCAGTGGCGAGAGAAAAATTTGTGTTCACCCAGTTCCGCTAAGCGGCCTCAGCCCGCTTAGCGGACCCTTGTGTGGAAGCAGATATTTTAAGTGGTCCACTTAGCGGCCGTCTGTGCGCTAAGCGGTGGTACTTTTTCAAGGGACTACTTTTAGGCACTTTGAGATATTTTTAGAAGAGAGTCTTATCTTTGGAAAATATAACAACCAAGAACACATTCTAGGGCAAGAGAGAAGAGAGAAAAAACTCATTTCCATTCAAGATTTCTCAAGCATCTTTCTCCATCATCTTTGGATTCTCATGCTAGGAGATCTTGTTTTGATGTTTGTTGTTGAATCTATGGAGAGCTAAACTTCTCATGTGTCAAGATTAGAGGTAGTTAGTTTGTATAGTATGTATTTAGCTTAATCTTTTGTATATGAACCTTGTTGATGATTAATATATGGTGAATATCTTTGTATTCATGTTTATATGTTGTTTTGATGCACTATTGAGAGATATGTTTCAAATCCGGACCTAAAGGGTATTCATCTATCAATAATCAAACTCTAGAGATAGATTTGTGAGTTGATAATCACTTGTATCAGACTTTAAATGTTATTATGTCAATTGTCGGCATGAGAGATCATCTGACGGTTAATATAATAACAATCACGGTACTGCTTTAGAGATAAACGGTATCGAGAGGATACGTGGTTGTATTAATCATTGATATGTTCATATACATAATCATCAGAGTATATACAAAAGCAAGCTAATGAAAACTAATCTTGACACAGTTTTACCAAACCGTTTTTAAACCCTAAGTTTTTGTCTTTAATTTCTTCTCATGCTATTTATATCTTATGATATTAAACACTTCCAGAATCTTAACTCAAAACATACTATGCTGTAGAATGGCGGTAATATCGCATCAATCCTCGAGGAGACGATAATAGAAATACTTATCCTATACTTTCTAACAACGTCCACCTCAATGTATCAGAAGATACATGAGTGACACAAAAGAAAGAACACACGAAGAACTTGAAACACTCCCAAAATCACAATCCTTATTTTGCACACACGTTTTTTTTCGTGAATGCTTGCAAAAATAGGTTTTCCAAGTTCTTATTTATAGACTCTTGCAATAAGGACTTGGCTTTAAAATAAATCCAATATTCTCCTTTTTGAAATAGCTGGAAGATCTTCACACAAAATAGGAACAAATAAAATAAAATCAAGTCTTAGTTTTCTAAAGGAAATCTCAAAGATTATTTTTCTAAAAACCAAATTAAATATGTATTTGTCCTATAAACTCCTTGGTTGCTTACGCCTGTAATGATTATCTGAATATACCAGATTCTCATATTTTTCAATCAAATATTTCAAGGATAAAAAACACTTTGAACTGTCAGGATGTTTTGGTGTTGGATGTCACAACATCTTGTATAACATTTGTCAAAACACATAACAGTTGAACTTGTTATGACAGTTGGTCAAGATGTTTCAACATCTTGCTCAACATCAGTTAAGAACCATATTTTAGCAAAATTAATGGCAATCACAAAACCATGAAACTAACAAATTTTTTTTTTTTAAAAGTGTTGCATGGTATTTTTCACCTTGCAACTTTGTTTTCAAAAAATTTGAACCTCCCACCTTTAGTTGCGAGGAGATAAATGTCTTAATTTTTTATAAATTTTGAGTTTCAAGGTGATTAACATCCAACAAATGTCTTTTTTTTTGGGAGGTGTTCACACAAACACCCACAACATATTTATTTTCTTATAGTGAGTGAAGTAGATATGGATATAAGATTAAGAAATTATGGTAATCGTAGGAATTCGATGTCGTTTTCCATAGACGGTACTAATGTGTTGCACGGGAACAAGATGATGATCAAATAAGCTATTATGAGTATTATGTTATAGTGGAGTTTGGATTATGATGCGGTGGATAGAGTTAACCTGCAAGGTTAGTGCTCCAATGCTCAAGATAGTGTATGAAGTGAATAGTGACATTTTAAATACAATTGAAGTTACCTCAAAATGGTGTGCTTTGTCTCTTTTTGTAGAGGAGTTTGTTTGTAACGTAAATGTGAAGGGAGAGCGAGAGATGTGAATTCCCGCAAGATGAATGTGATGGCTTTGATTGTTTATCTTCAAGGGAATCACTTAAATATTTTACTTACTAGCATTTGTTTTAGAGCTTCTCATAAGAGAGTGTTTATCTAAAGTTTAGTAACTTTATTTTCAATTAACCTTCTTTTTCATCTTTCTTCTTTAAGTGAGAATATAGATGTTGTAAAAACGATGCCAAGAACAGAGGATAATAGGGAACACAATGGGATGCAAGAAGAACAACAAAGAATTGGTTTTAACTGATATTCTTTACTTTCTCTTTGAAATAAGATTAAATGATGATGCTGGTGAATAAATGAATGATGATTGAGGGTTTTTAATCCTCTCATGATGCTGAACAAACTGGTATCGAGCTATATTGAAAAGAGTGCTTGAAATATAGAGATAGAGTTTGAGGACCTATCTCTGAAACTGAAGGTTGATAGCTATGGTGGAGAGCTCCCATCAATGACATGATGATTGCAAGAGCTTCCTGGTACCTCAATGATGCTAACTAAATGCTTATTTCACTTTGAATGTTTCAGAATTGCTCTACCCGATCCTTCTTGCTCAAGCTCCAAGTGGAAATGGGGGATGGTGATTCTGCACTTACACATGAGTTGCAGACATTTGGATAGCTTCCTTACCTCCCAAGGAACATGTAGATGTGCTTAAATTGCTTTGGCTCCCTCTGAATTTCTTTGCTCCACTCCAAGTGCACAAGCTCCAAGTAGGAAGTGTATATGGAGTTCCAGCTGCTACAGAGCTTCAAAAGGGACTTGGATCACTCATACTTACCCTTCTTTAGATGTTAGAGCACTCACTTTAAATGATTAAGCTCTGGAATGAAGAAATGCCTTCCTCACCCCATGAAACTTTTGAAAAATGAGTGAATGAGAGAGAAGTTGTGGAAAGCAAGTAATCAAGTTGCTTTGGTGTGATTTTGAACTGAAATGAGGTCTCTATTTATAAGCAAATGGTCTGAGATAGTAAGGGAGTGAAGTGAGCAAGATGATGTCATGTTTGAGTTACTTGCTAGTGAAGAAAAATGAGAAATATCTTTGGAATGCAATGATGATTTTTTGATTCCTCTTGATACAACCCTATCCCTTGACTCCATCACAAATTATAGGTGATTTTTGATGTGTAGGAGCTCTCTAATTAGTCTTGGGAAGATTCCTTTGGTGAATCACCACTTGGCCATAAATTCTCATTTTGTAACCATTACATAATCACATGTTTTTGATTTTCTGAATATTCCTCAATCTTGGTACATTGATGCAATTGATTCCATCTCATATCTTCTGATATCTCATGAAAGAATAGGCACAAAGTGGTAGGAGCATTGACACAAAATTTGCAAAAATCAAAGTAGGTCATTCCTTGAAATTTCAAATGCCTTACTTTGATCATGCATAACTCCTTGGAAAATTTGAATTAGGAAGTGATCCAATACTTTTTGGAAAGCTTGGAGGATTTAATTCAATCCATTAGTTTTGTGTTTCCTCAAAATCTTTAAGGAAATTGGTGAAAATGGCCCATAAAGTTTGGAGAAAATTAGGGTTTTTCACCATTTTAGGATTTTGTGTGAACTTTGAAGCCCTTTATCTCTCAAATGGTTGATTTTTAGCAAAACCATGAGACTTGACAAAGTTTTTTATTGGATCAAAATCTACAACTTTCATGTTGGAAGTTTTCTTCAGTTTGTACTTGAAATGTTGAGATATTCCTCTTTGAAGTTTGAAGAAAATCCTTCAAAAAAAAATAGAAAAATTTCTATGGAAAAGTCAAACTTTGACTTTTTGATCCTTGATTGATTTTATTGATTTTTATTGGTCAAATGACTTCAATAATTATATATTGATGATTTTGATCCTCAAAAGTCCATAGTTGACCAAAAATCCCAAAAGTGAAAGGTGATCCTGTATAGTTGACTTTTTCCAGATGAATTAAGTTTATGGAGATTTCTAATGAATTAAGCTCTTCTCCTCAAATGAATGATATGAATGTATCATATTGAAGTATTAGAGGACACTGAGCTATGATTTGAGCCATGGGATCTTGTTCTGGCCAAAAGTCAACAGTTCAGGTGAATTAGGTAAAAAACCCTAATTGTGCACAAGATGAGATTGATGACTGTGGATCTTGAATTGAAGTACATCTTCCATTGGATATTGATATAGGAGTAATTTTAAGATTATTGGGCCTTTTGGATCATGCTTTTAAGATTCCCAAATGTGAGCCCTGATTTTAGTCCCTGATATGCTCAAACCGTAGTCTGGTGACCTGGGTAGGTCTGAGGCCTGATGCCTAGAAATTGAAGATCATAGGTGGATGGATGAAACATCTTGGGCCCTATGATTGTGTTGAGGATCACTCCACTCATTGATTGACCCTTTGTCTGAACTTCTTGTCCTTAAAAACCCTGATTTGAGTACTTGGTGAACAAGTGATTGTCCTGGGTATCTGTTTTGAGTCAATGGAGCAAATTGAGATGTGACATCTCAGGGGGGTCAAAAATTAGGATATGATACATAGCCTCGTATTAAAGGTTACTTGCAGGATCGACTACAAGAATCCTAGACTTAGTGTTGAGTGTTAATGTGAATTTGGAAACCAAGAATGAATGTTGTAGAGAAGCGCAAAAGAACAAGACAATTGCTAAGAAAAAGTAAATAAACAAAACAAAAGACTCAAATTGTAAAGACTTGAAATTACTGTGAATTAAAATGTCGGAAGCAAATATACATTTCAAACAGGGAAACTCGTTTCTCTCCTAGATGCAGATACTTTAAGCGTAGTGGTTTTAATGTAATAAATTGCCCCACTTAAGCGAATATAACAATTTTCTTAAATAACTAGTAAACTAAAGTAACCATGGACGGTTACTAGCACTCCATATTGAGATTTTGTGTGAGGCTTCATCTCAACTACCCCCACGTTCTTCTTCATAGATCATAATTGGGTAACTTATCTTACCGCCATTTTGTTCCTCTCTGTTGACAGGTCTTTGCTATCATCGACCCACCTATCTGTCGAGACACCTTCCCAGCTTGGTGGCTTAGTCGACTATTTGTTTCTTGGAAATTATTTCTTTGATTCTGTCGACAGTCCCACTTCCCCCTTATAGGATAATCAATGGGCCTTTCTGATAAAAGATACCCTTTCAACTTGGGCCCTATTTCCTTATTCGAAAATTGTCCCCCAAAATTCCAATTTCAACAGGGATTGTGTCGATGGAGAATTCAAGAAATTTCTTTTTTGTATTTTCAGCTCTACGTCTTCTCAATGTGACGTCATGAGTCATCATGACCACTTTCTGCGCAATAGTTTCTCATGTCAATCCATCATTCCTCATTCCTCGTTTCTAGGGTGTGCGCTTTCAAACCAAGTTCCATTAACTTTCCCACTCCGATCTATCGTTGTTGGATCAAATGACACATTTCAGTCATCAACGGGTCTATTTCCCTTTAAGTAGTTTTTCAGACAAATTCCATTTCGTTCTTATTTCATTTGCTCGTTTTGTTTTCTACAACTCTCTCAAACACAAACCTGTCGCATTTTTAGTGTTTCTTCTCATCATCTTCACTATAATGGCATCTCCTGCTTCTGCTCCCGTCGCTACTGATAACAATCTGGTGGCTTTTTCTCTCAAGGATGATGCAAACCTACCACTCGTTCGACAACCACCATCTACTGACCCAAACAAGGTTGAGATTTGGCAAAACCAAATTCTTCTCCCCTTCACAGTTTATGGGGAATTTTTTGCCTTCCATGGGTCGTATCCAACCCGCAAAATTGATCCCAGGCAAGTTCAAAATTTTTGTCCTTGCTTTATCCCACTAAACCTATTTCCTTCGATCAAGAAAGCCATCTTGACATGAATTATGTAGACCCTGTAGTGAGGGCCTTTCGATCTATGTCGACTCTGGGCAAGCCCGATTATTTAGCTTGGCTTGACAAAGTCCAAGGCAAGAAGAAAGCGCAATGGGAGGCGGCTAGTATATTCAACGCTATTTAGTTGTCGAGGAATGCCCAAAGAATCAACCCTAGCATGGTTATAGCGTCAATTTTCTTTTGGGAGGGTTCGACCAACACTTTTCGTCCTCCCTATGGGATGTTAACTCCAACCCTCTTCAACGTGGAAACCATCATTGGCCTCTCTCCTTTGGGTGAAACTTTCGACTCCACTCTGTCGACTCAACTCATATTTCACTTCGATTGTGCCAACTTTAAGCATTATATCACAGATCACCATGTCACAGACAACCTCGACGTCTCTGATGAGGAACATGTCATTTTCCTCACTCTCTGGCTTTGTTACTTTTTGTTCTGCTCTGGATCATTAAAAATAGCTAAAGGCTTCATCCCCTTGGCAATCCAAATTCATGAGGGTCGTCGAATTTCCCTGAGCAAACTTCTGATAGTGTACCTTTATCATACGTTAGGTATTTCCGCTTCAAGGATAAAGGATCTTCCCAAAAACCCCAAAGAACCATCACTCTTGTGTCCCTTTTGGCTCATGTGGCATTGGTTGAATGCCACTTTTGAGCACCAACTGGCTTGTTCTATGCCGGAAGATGCTGAGCGTTCGGTGAAGGATAAGTCTGTCGAAGGATTGAGGTTATCCCTGATTACCCCTCTCGAAACTTCTAGCATGTACGTTTTTATGAAGTACGTAAATTTATTCATTGAGACTACCACCTTCGTCAAGGCCATGAACCCGTTTGTGAAAAGAATGGTTGGCCATGCTTGGTTTAAAGATCCATCCCTGGTAGTAGTTCTAAACCGGGTGCTACATTGAATGCTGTATGGAGAGCATTTTTTACTCCTACATTTCTATCCTTTCGAATTAACTCTGGTCTAAAGGCTATAGCTTCATGAGTTACCAGCCGAATCTGGTGGCCCGATAATTTGGCCTTAGCCAAATGCTACCAAAATCCTTTATCTCCCATGATCAGGATGTCATCTGGGCTGGCCGATAATTGAATGCTGAAGAACACCTTAAGTGTCTTCATTTTCATCGAACTACTCAAAATCTTTAACTTCATTTGTTCAAATTTAAACTTTCCTTTTTCCATTCCAAGGAATTTGACCATTGGTGGGTGGCCTGAGTATCAGGCACAATATTTTTCTGCGCCCAATTTCTTTAAAAAGCTGATGGATGCCTCCGACACTTGGGAAAACAATCGACCCTCCACTGACGTAGCCACGGAGGCCCCAACCGAGAATTTGCAACCAAATCCTGATGCTGCTGTTAAAGGGGCTCAACCCAATAAGGTAACTCATTTTTTAAAACTAATGTCTTACAAAACTTCACGAAAATCGTTAATTTTTATCATTCTATTTAACATATCAAATAATTTTTTATTTATGTAAAATTTTATATTCGTGATCTATATGATAATACCTTTCAATCCAACGGTGAATTTTGTTATACGGACATGGGGTGAAGAATGTGTGTGTGCGTGCGTGTGTGAGTCACATTTTTCCCTCGGGTATTCATGAAAACCGAAAAAATAAGCTATTTCTTTTTTAACTAAAACTTAAATATAAAATAAAATAAAATAATGATTTTTCCCCTTGGATTTTAGTCCACCGGAGAGAATAGATTATTCTTATTGCTATGCCAAAAAGAAAATGGTGGTGAACTGTAAGGTGTATTATATATAGATTTTTACCATCCACTAATATTTTTTAAGTTGCAATAATTGGAAGAAATATATTGTGGATATGAAAAAAGTAGAAGATCGAATCATAGCCTTGAAATTTGTAGTGGAAGAAGATACTTTTAATGTTATTAGTGCTTACGCACCTCAGGTTGGGGTTAGGAGATCACCTTAAGGTAAAATTTTGGATGGATTTAGAATGCTTACTTTAGGCTATACCACAAAGAAAGAAGATTTTTCTAGGAGGGAATCTTAATATACATGTAGGTAGCGTAGGAAGAGGTTTTGACAGTGTACATGGGGGGTTTAGCCTATGCGAGGTGAATGTGGAGGGTACATCCATCTTAGAGTTTTCGTTGACTTTAGATATATGACAATAGAATGTACACGATTTAGGAAAATAGATGAACATCTTATCACATATAAAAGTGGGGTGACATATTCTCATATAGATTTTTTTTTATTATCAGGCAGTCAGATAGAAATATTTGTTTGGACTGCAAAGTTATTCCAGGAGAGATCAAGTAAGTTTCCAACACAATATCTTTGAGGGAGGGTTAGGATAACCACAAGAAATTTCAAATGATATGTGGAATACGATGGTCCAAGAGATTAGAAAAGTGGCTAAAGAGACGTTGGGTGAATCAAGAGATTTATTTAAACCAAAAGTAAAGAATCATGGTGGGGGAATAAAAGTGTTCAGAGTAAAGTTAAAGTAAAAATGATGGTTTTAAGGAATGGTCTAGGTTTAAAAATGTCGAAACTTGGGAAAAGTACAAAAGAAACTAAGATTGAGATCAAGAGGGTGGTGAGTGAAGCAAGAAAACAAGATTTTGACGGATTATACTAATCTCTAGGAACCAAGGAGGGATAAAAATCTATATATATAGGTTGGCTAATGAAAAAAGAAAGAAAGACTAGAGATTTTGATTAAGTGAAGTATGTTAAAGATGAAGAAGATAAAGTTTTGGTTCTGGAAAAGAATATAAAGAATTGGCGGAAGACATATTTATACAATTTATTTAATAAAGGATATGATATATCTTTGAACTCCAGAAGACTCGACATTAGAGAAGAGAATCAGAACTATAATTATTACACTCGATTCAGAAACAAGAGATAAAGAAAGCGTTGAAAAGAATAAGTAACAATAAGGTTGTTAGATCAGACAACATACCTAGTGAAGTGTAGAAATTTCTGAGAGATAGAGGTATTGTGTTGCTTACCAACCTTCTAAATAAAATTATGAGGTCAAAACACATGTCAGATGAATGAAGAAGAAACACTTTAGTCCTAATCTTTAAGAACGTGAGATATAAAAAATTGTGCAAAGTATAGGACCTATTGCAAAACTCAAATATTATAATTATCTATGAATAGTTGAGCTATATAAATACAAATATATTTTGGTAAAATTTTTATGTGAGAGACTTGAATAATAAACAAATTCAGTAAAACCAAAAAATAATATACAATCCAATCTTTAAAGTCATACACTTCTCCTTGTCCAAACATTGAAGTTCACGCTCCAAGTTATCCCTAACCTGAGTATCACAAGCATTCCTCATTGCAGTAGTATATGTATTTGGGTTGATAAATATGCATTTACTTCAGCTGGAAATGAGTGCACAATACACATCACTGCTTGTATCTCAGGTGGATCTCTTGAGACACCATAGTTTTCTGTTAGGTGGGGATGATCATTTTGGTATTGCATTTAGCACAAACTGTTCCAGATTCAAGCTATGGTTACTGGAAACGCTTCCTAGCGCACCAGATCCAACAACAAACACTTGAACATTTTCAAATTTCTTCTGTAACTTTTGCCCAAAAATTGAAATTTGTGCATCATATTGACTAACTCAAAGGATTTTGCACATTAAATTATAAAGCTCTCAAAGGATTTTGCACATTGAAACCACTTTTCATTCTTCCACAATAAGATATCCTGCAGATTTGTATGTAATGTTTTGTTCAATTATTGAAATGGACCAAACATATACCAAGAGAAATCCCGCAGATTACTGTTATACTTAACAGACTGAATCTCATCAAGCTATGGAAAACGCTGCATTCAGCCGATCACAATAAGATAATGCCAATTCTATGACATGAAGCTACAAATAAAAAGTCCACATGATTAATCATTATCAGAGTGTTATTTATCACTTTAAAAATCTGTGCTATGCAGGGTTTTAAAAAACTGTCCCCGACTGCGAAAACGGCCGCGACAAAACGGTTTCTGCAAGTGCCGATACCGATACGTTATTACTGTTTTTTATATTAAAGAACAAATTATAATTAGTTCACACCGCGACGACCACAATCACACCGACCAAAATCGTAAAAACCTTTACGCGACTGCAACGCGATCGTTACCGTTTTTTAAAACCCTGGAGGTATGTATGACACTGCCACACTTGTACAAGAAAGAATGAACTCAAGTGCATTTGGAATACCTTGTGAACATACAAATATAACGCTAGTTCAAAACATACTTAAGAGTTTTGTTTTAGTCGCGCACCGAATTCGTAATCAATATTGTAAGTCATGTAGTGTAATGGAATGGGCTTAGGTCTAGAAGTATTTTTTCAATATTTTAACTAATTAGTTTAGAAAAGGACAAAACTTAGGTACAATTCTGTAGGTGTGGTTCTTACTATTTTCTAATAAAAATATAACAAATATACTTAACTATCATTTAGTCAGTGAAAATATGAGAAATTTGCATACGTGTAAGACGAAATTATACACTTGTCATATTTTCATTAGAAAATAGTAAGAATCACATAAAGAATTGTACCTAAGTTTTGTCCTTTAGAAAAAACTTAATTAAGATTATTAAATATTAATTTATTTAAAAATTTATTTAATTAATAAATTATCTAGTAATTCATATGCAAAAAGTAGAGGAGACCAAAAAATTCCAAAAAATAAAATATAGTGAAAAAAAAAAACTGAATTTTGAGATAGAAGACTAAAATGTTAAAAACACTTAAATGAAGAGAAAAAAAACATTTAAATCATTACTCCGTATAATATTTGTAACAGTGTGACATTCCAAATAATATATTTCATTGACTTAGACTAAATTATAATTAATAACTATCTGAATCAGTTTTTTATAATTAATGTAACCTTTTAGATTTATAAGATCAAAATAAACCCAAACTAAAATACAAGTTTAAGATAAAGAGTATCAAAATTTTATTTTATGACTTAAATAAAGTCTATACTTATTAAAAATTTAACACGCAGACAGCAGGAGAAAATTAAAATATAAGCCTACGGTTACACCTGTGGAATTTTTAAAACCAATAAACTTCTTCCTCTTCCTCATGGACAACCAATAAACCTATAGTATTAAAAGCAAGAGATGCAAGTGACAACCAATAAACCTATAGTATTAAAAGCAAGACATGCAAGAAATTATGCTCAGTCTATAAGAGATAGATAAGCTTTTAGATCCCTTTCTTAGATCCTTTCCCGTTAAAACCACGATGACCACCAAAACTCATGCAGCTCTTCTAGCCAGCCCTGGTCTTGGACACCTAATTCCCACAGTCGAATTAGGTAAACGTCTTACCACTCACCACGGTTTCCATGTCACCATCTTCGTCGTCACAACCACCACCGATTCCTCAGAAACAACAAATTCACCTATACTTCAACAAATATCCAACCTTAATGGCCTTGGCATCATTTTTACACCTCCTGTCGATGTCTCCGACAAACTTGACCCAGAAAACCCATCCTTAGGTTTAAGGATCACTTTAACTATGATTGAATCTCTTCCTTTTATTCGATCTCAGATCTTATCCATGAAGTTTCCACCATCGGTTCTTATCGTGGATCTCTTCGGTTTTATGGCTCTACCCATGGCACGTGATCTAGACATGTCTACCTATGTTTTCTTTGCCACCAACGCTTGGTTTTCTGCTGTTACCATGTATCTTCCTTCCATCACTAACCAAGCGTTTTCAAGACACGCTAATAATCACGAACCGCTTTTGATTCCGGGTTGTGAACCGGTTCGGTTTGAAGATACACTCGAAACTTTTGTTTCTCCCTGGGGGCCTATTCATGAAGGTTACGTTAATGCGGCACGGATTGTACTGTCCGCTGATGGGATTTTGATGAACACATGGCAGGGTCTGGAGCCAGGTGCTACTAAGGCTGCTACTCAGTTTGCAAAAGGACCGGTTTATCCGGTTGGACCGCTTATAAGAACCGTTGAACCAGAGGAGAAGAGGGAGGGTGAGAATGAAGATTTAATTCTAAGTTGGCTGGACCGGCAACCGGATGAGTCGGTGATTTACCTGTCATTCGGGAGTGGCGGGACCATGTCTGAAGGTCAGATGAGGGAGTTGGCTTACGGGTTAGAGTTGAGTCAGCAGAGGTTTGTTTGGGTGGTGAGGCAGCCCGTGCAAGGTGATGCGTATGGGGCGTTTTTCGACACGATGAAGGATGGAGACGGATCGAAGGTGGAAGATTATTTACCGGAGGGTTTCGTGAGCAGGACAAAGGATATGGGGATTTGTGTTCTGTCGTGGGCCCCACAGACTGAGATTTTGAAACATCCTGCGACGGGTGGTTTCGTGACGCATTGCGGTTGGAATTCTGTGTTGGAAAGTATCCTAAGCGGTGTTCCAATGGTTGCGTGGCCGCTTTATGCAGAACAAAAGATGAATGCTACTATGTTGTCTGAGGAGCTAGGGGTGGCGGTGCGTGCAACAGCGGCGGAGGGAGGGGTTGTTTGTAGAGAGGAGATAGCGAAGCTGATTAGAAGAGTGATGGTGGATGAAGAAGGTGTAGCTATAAGGGTGAAAGTTAAGGAGTATAAACTCAGTGGAGAGAAAGCTTTGTCTGAATTTGGTTCTTCTTATGAGTCGCTTTGTCAAATGGCAAAAGCCTGTGAATTTCATGATCTCAATCGAAGTTCTAAGGAGGTGAAAGCTAAGGGTGCTTAGGCATTATTTTAAGGCGGGTGTTTTTTTAAAGCTAATTTGCTGTTTGATCTTTCTTTGATCAACTTAATAATTAGTCTTTATCTTTTAATAATGTGCTTTTTTAAACTCAAATATGAGAATAAAATAAATTATTATCTTTATTATATTTATTGCCAAATGTTCCAGAATCAGAATCAAAATGATGTTTGATTGATGAATGTGGCCTATAAAAGATTTTTTTTTTTTTTGAGAATTTTTTCGTCATTCCTGATAGTTAGCTTCTCTTTTGTGGGAGCGATTTTATTCCTTTTTCAAATCGTTTGTTTAAGTGTATGTGTTCCTCGAAACAAAGTTTTTTCGTTTACTTTTTTTTATAATTCTTTGGTATCCATGAATTCAAGTTGGGTACCGATAGCTTTAGTGTAAATTATTATTAAATGATAGTTTATTTTAAAATCAATAAAAATAAATAAGTGACATGGTATGAAATTGTAACATTTAATTGGTTGAGGGTACCGGTACTCATCTAAACTCAAAGGTACCGGAGTGTTCACCTTAATTTTATCTTTTTCACCCTATTTTATTTTCTCTAAGTACATTTCTTACTTTGACGCTACAAGAAAAAACCTATTTAGTTAGGGGTTCAATCTCTAGTTAGGGGTTCAATCCCTCACAAAGTCCAAAAATCTCTCACAATAAAAATTTGTGAGGGGACAGGTTCCTTAGTTAAATAGGTCATCGCAAACTATTTGCAATGGGCTTATCACCTCACTAATATGTTTGAGGCTTTCCCTCTCGCAAAATGCAGTCTTTAAGTTTCCTGCAGGCTGTCTAAGAAATTAGCTTGGGGTTTATCCCCTAGTAAATTGCAAATACTTTTTTACTTAGCTTGAAATTTAGCCCCTGACAAATTGCAAGATTGTTATTTTTTATAGACTACCCCTAACTATTATTTATAATGTGATATAAAAAATTATAATTAATTAGCTAACTATTTTTTAAAATAGAATAATTAAAACAATCATTTTATAAAATATATTGTTTTTCATACAATATTTTTAAATTGTTTTTAAAACAATATTTATTATAAGCACATATAATATCACTAAAAATTTTAAACATAAAATAATAATACAAATACAATTTTAATATTTAACAGCAACTTATTTCAACAAATAAAGTCTCATTTTTTTAAATAGATAGAAAAATATATCTTGAGGATGAACACACTTTACATTTAAACTCCTTAGTAGCTTTAGATGATAACAATGATATCTAAAATCAAAAAAACAAAAATTAAAATTATTAACAAATATCTTATATAAATTAGACATAAAAAAATATATAATGAAACATACTTACCTTCAAGGATGAAATTTTGATGTAGATTAAAAAAATTTAAGAGGAAGTTTTTAAGATTTAGTAAAGAGAAATGAGTGTTAGAGAAGAAACATAAATGTTTTGCAGATATGTTGGAAAATGAAAGATTGAAGCATTTATGAAGACAACAATTGATGAGGGGGTTCCCCACACATTTTCAAGGTTCATATTTTGCTTGGAGTAGTCCTTAGCAAACTACAAATTATTTTTTAGAGAATCTTTAAAACAACTGCAAGGCTTGACACATGACACGATTGATGGGACAATGGCTGATATTTGCAAGGGGATACCCTAAACAAATGATATGTTCACTTTTTGTGATGTGAAGCCACTAGTGGTAAACATTTCAAAATCCCTCCATTTATTTTACGAGGGGCATCCCCACACTAATTTTTTTTTTTAATTTTGTTTTTAGATTTGTGTTTTGCGAGGGGTTCATCCCCGAGCAACGTTAAAATTTAGTGAGGGATGAATCACCTCACAAATACACCTAGCTAATCAAGTTTTTTCTTGTAGTGTGAGTTTATTTCTTCGCACCTAGTCTTTATTTTTGCCATGGCTCGTAGAAATGATCACCCAATAAATCTGTCTAGTGATTTAGAAATAATGGTTCTTCCAGTTTAGTTAGAACAGAAACGTCTACTAGTTCAGATCACCCAGTAAATATGTCTTGTGGTACTCTCGATAGAGAAACTTCCCTTAGATGTACTCCTTTCTGATGACAATGTTGAAGGTGATCGCACCACTACAGGGGATTCAGATTTCCCTACTTTGCCTTCACCAGAGATGGAAGTTGCTGCCTTTAACAGGGAAGAAGCTAAAACTTTCATAAGGATCATCTTGCATGTGGGACCCAACCTATTAGTGTTGGTTGGCTTAAGCCATCAGATATGTTATGGGTTGAAGATATACCTTTCAGGAGTATTGAGCTTGTGAAGCTGGTTGATGCGAGAAAGGATAGTTGGGCGGATTCTAAGATATTAGGAATCCCCTCTAATTTCGATAGCCCCGCATCCGTAAGAGAGACTAATATATCATAAGCTTTTTAATTGAGCCTACAAGCTCGAGGAATTTAATGGACGCCTCGTCCCTAAAACTTGGATCTCAGCCAATTTGGGATACTATTATAGCTAGCAGTATGATAACGAATCGCCTGTTGATGAAAATTCTTGTAACATATTATGGATATGCAACATGTTATTATGGTTTGACTGTCAAGTTATATTTCTAGACTTCCACAAGAAGATTATTTCCGCCCTACAGGGAAATTATATTGGTGGACTTCCATAGGAAGTTCCTTGATGCTCTACGGGATAATTATATTTTTAGACTTCCATTGGAAGATCCTTTCTGCCCTATGGGTAATTATATTGTTGGACTTTCCCAAGAAGATCCTTGCCTCCCTACGCCGTAATTGTATTGATGGAATTCCACAAGAAGATCCTTGCCGCCCTATGGAGTAATTATATTGTTGGACTTCTGCACGAATATCATTGTCGCCCTACGAGGTAGTTATATTTTTGGACTTCCACAAAAAGATTCTTGTCGCCCCACGCGATAATTATATTACTAGAATTTCAAAAAAAGACCCTTGTCACCCTAAAGGTGATTAAATATATGGGACCTACATTGAAGGATCCTTGTTGCCCCCACGAGGTGAATACATCACTAGACCATCGTAGAAGAATCCTTGGTGCCTTAATAGGATTCTCATCAATGCCAATACTGTGAATAATAGAAAGGAATCAATGCTAAGAATTTCAGAAATAATTCGCCAAAGGCGTGAACATAGTCATTCAAAAAAGGACCTAAAAGGAATGGCTATAAAATGACCTACAAAGGGCAAGAATACAAATTATGTAATGAATACAAATATTTGAATCTGCCCTAATCAATGCTTAAGGAATCCGTCCTGTAAGGGACTCGACAAAAGTCTCGCATGAAGGACTCAACTAAAGTCTCGCTTGAAGGATTAAACTAAAGTTTCGCATGAGGAAGTCAACTAAAATCTTGTCTGAGGGAGTTAACTGATGTCTCTCCT
Source organism: Vicia villosa (assembly GCF_029867415.1). Taxonomy (NCBI): domain Eukaryota; kingdom Viridiplantae; phylum Streptophyta; class Magnoliopsida; order Fabales; family Fabaceae; genus Vicia; species Vicia villosa. The sequence goes on along the minus strand of NC_081181.1, from coordinate 131,094,295 downwards.
GCGGGACTCAACTAAGTCATGCCTTAGGGAGTCAACTAAAGTCTCTCCTAAGGGACTCAACTAAAGTCTCTATTAAGGGACTCAACTAAAGTCACCTCATAGACTCAACTAAAGGCACGCCTTAGAGACTCAACTAAAGTCTCGTTGGAGGAACTAACTAAAGTCTCGCCTTTGGGACTTAACTTAAGTCTCTCCAAGGGAGTTTTCAACAAAATCCTCACCCAGAAAGATCACCTAAAACTTTGATATCATAAGGCCGAAATGAATTCCCAACAAGGTTCCTCCGGAAGAACAAAAGAGGAGTCATGGGTTAAAACACTTTGGCCACTATGATCCATTGTGCTTAAGGGATTGTGTAGTGATATAATTGAGAAGACCTTGGAGGCATGGATAGGGCAAGTCTTTCGCCCTTCCCGAGCCACCCCTTTATAAATTTAAGCGCCCTTCGAGTGGCTTGATCACCCCATGCCTAGATGTATTACTTAACCTTCATGTTTATCCGTCTACAATACACTACTGTGTTATTCACGGGTGTTTTTGGTGAACAACCACGAGTTTAATTAGCTTGTGCGATTAAATCAAAAAATATCAGGAGAAATTTGTGCAATGTCGAATGTATGAGAAAGTATGTGTTTGTGAATTGCTTGTGTGCGTTTGCATAAAGACAACAACGATAGGAACCTTAATTGAAAGAGAAAATGATGAAAGATATAAATGAAAAGTGCAATAAATGAAATTAAATGATAATGTGCAGTAAATGACATTAAAATAAGAATGTTTGAGGTAAGGAAATATCAAGACATATAAAATAAAGGGACGCAAACTCGTGCATGTTCCTCACTAATTGTTTTTCTCTTTGGCTTGAGTACTCCAGTTTTATAGAGAGATGTATGAATTTTTTAGACCTAGAATATAGAGATAATCGTTGACAGCAGTTAATGCCTAAAAGATCGGACATGATCCCCACTATTTGAACATCTATGTTCTGACTTGCTTTCCCGCATCTTCATAGAAAAATTGCTGAGGAACTGGATGTCATGTTGGTAACCGTCCATCAACGTGCTTTGAACTTTCTAACCGTCTTTAATCCTATTTGATTCAGTTCCAGTAGCGTTGTCGAAGTGCTTCCTTACTTGTCTGATATTGGGACTTAAAATTATTTAAGTCCTTGACGACTAGTTACCTTGTCGAATCCAACTATTATGTCGAAATCCCCTTTTTCTAGATATTGGACATGCTTAGAGGAGAGAGTGATCATAATCTTATGGATATGTTCTTGAGATTCTTCCAAACCAAGCTTACCAGGCATTGTCGAACACTTATGGGTCAACGTGTTTGATAAGTTGAAACTCCTTTTGTCGAGAGTCTTCAATACTTGCCATCTTTCAGCATAATTAGCTAGTCTCATTCATTGACTTTCTAGCATTCTTTGTTGACATTCTTTAGATGATATTTCTAGGCTAACACGTCTATGGAGCATATATCGGATCAACAATCATACCTGGGAAGTTGTGAGACTTAACTACGTCCCCTAATTTCACAGAATCAAGAACTCACTCCTATAGAGATTTCCATATTCTAGGAAGACTCGATTCCCCCAATTGAGATCTCCAAGGGCTATAAATACTTCAGTGCCACAACACTGAAAAGAAACGACAAATAACACCAAGAAATACATCTATACAGTAGATTCTCACCTCACGTGAGCTAGTTCTCTCTCTCTCTCTCTCTCTCTCTCTCTCTCACGAGTACGTATATATATATATATATATATATATATATATATATATATATATATATATATATGATTTTACAAATATCGACTCATTGATTTTATGAAGGTGTACTTTAGCAAGATTTTTGCTAAGATAGACCCACTTGTTTTTATGAAGGTGTGTTTTATCAACATGCACTTTATAAAGTATTTAATAAATTTTTAGTTATAATATGCTAGGGGTGGGAATAGGCTGGGCCGAGTTAGGCTTTGCCAAGCCTGAGCCTGACCTGTAAAAAGTTTTAAAGCCTAAGCCTGACCTGTGGCATATCAAAGGCTTATTTTAAGGCCTAAGCTTGGCCTTTTCAAAGGCCTAAGCCTGGCCTTTTCGAAGGCCTGTTTGGCCTAAGAGCCTACATAAAAGCCTATTTAATTTGAGCATTGCTAAATAAGAAATTTAACTAATATTTAAATAGACTAACAAATTAATAGATCAACAAAACTAAACGCTTATTTGCGTTGACTTATTCAAGTTTATCTATTGACATAAATTTTTTTATACTATTTGTTTGAGAGAACTTAAGAAAACAACTTATGACATTGTTCATAAAGTTTTTGCAGTTAATTTTCATCCGTTCATCAAAATGACTAAACTTGATTTTTATATTTTAATTCAAAGTATGAATGCAATATTATAATAATAATTAAATTATTCATATATATTTAAATAGGTCAGTCTACTAGACTTAAAAGGCTTTTGGTATGGTATGTGGCCTAGCCTTTTTAGCTAAGTAGGTTTTTTAAAAAACATAGGCCTTTTTTATTTGAAAAAAAAGTCTGGCCAGGCATGGACCTATGTAGGGTAGGCCGTAGGCCCCTGTTAGTCGGGCTGGCCTATTCCCACCCTTATATGCTAACATATTTCTTCTAAAAAAAATAAAAATGTGTATTTTAGCAAATGCCTATAGGAGATGCTTACTTACACCTACTTAATTTTTAAAAGGAGTATTTTAGTAACATGCACTTTAGAGTGCACTTAAGCATTTTTTAATTAAAGTTTGCTAAAATATTCCTTCAAAAAATAAATGGATTTATATATATATATATATATATATATATATATATATATATATATATATATATATATATATATATAATGTATCATATGACAATGACATTTTTATGTGAGAACATGAGAATGAATCTGAACCATTAGATTTTAAAATAAATGGTGGAGATTATGTGTCATTCTACTTAGAATAACATTAAATTAAAGTGATATTTAAAATTTTAAAAAAATTATAATAGAATAATAAAATATTAAAAATAATATTAAAAATAAAAATAAAATATATAGAATCATAAATTTCTAAAAGATAATTTTATGATTTTAAAATGAGATTAAGCTTGAAAACTTTACAGAGCCAACTTGTTATGATTTTATTATTGTTTTATTATAACAGAATAATAAAATATTTAAAATAATATTTAAAAATTAAAATAAAATACACTTTATTTATTATAGAATCATAAATTTCTAAAAGATAATTTTGTTATTTTAAAATGAGATCAAGCTTGAAAATTTTATAGAACCAACTTACTGTTAAATCAAAACAATTGAATTTGTCAAAAAGTCTAATGTGGGTATCAAATCCATGACATGTCACACTAACTTTCATACTTGAAAACTCAATTCCAATCACTATGCCGGTTGTCCGGTTTGAGTTAGTAATGCATCTAACACATGCCTAATTTCATCAACCTTTTGTGCTACGCTTGTACACTCATTTCATCATCCTTGGAAGTAGACTACCGATACCAGCAATCTCACACAATCCTTTCTTGTCAAAAGTTAGAAAATTCTCATGAATCCAACATTGTTACATAACATGAATATTATCAATTAAAATCATTATAAATAAATAAAGATAAGTTAAAATAAAATTAAAATAAAACACTGGTTACTTGTAGAAGAGATGCATATCCCCCTAGCTACTTGCACGCATAGAAGGAAGCATCTCCTAAATATATATAGAGTGTGACAAGTGCATTTAGCCCCCAGAAAAATCTACCACATCCATATAAGTTCCAAAATATTGGTAAATACTTTGCCTCTACAAGAGTAAAAGTGTTGTCGGCAAGAATGGTGAAACCTAACAAAAACAACATATATGCTTTATTATAAGCTGAATTGGTTTAAGGTGATATTTGTGCGTCAATGAGTTGCTAGTAGATTTGATTGGGCCCTTACAAGTACAGATCTCCTCAGTTGTCTCCTCCAGGGAAATACCCAACATATCAATGGCAAGATTAATAGAATCAGTATCAGTGAAACCTTCCACAGGGTCACATAACTCGCTCCTACACGGTATATGAAGAAGACAAGAAACATCGTCCAATGTAATGGTCATCTTGCCAAATTGCATATATGAAAGGACGATGTGTCTGGATGTCATCTCTCTACAAAGTCTGATACTAGATTTTGATCTATCCTCGAAAAGTTGGTTCTCTAGAGAGCATATAGATCAAAGTTAGTCAACCAAATCTCTATCACTAATGGAAGACTGTGTGGAACCCATCCTATCAATTTGATATCATGTGCTGCAACCTTTAATTATTTCTTCGGATGTCTCTCCTAAAAACAATTTATAGTATAAATGTTATAAAATATAAGTAATTAGAACTAAAAATGATTCAAAATAAAATGATAGAGATTATGTTACCTCGTTGAACCATAAATGACAAGCAACATGACCCTGGTACCTCACCAGAAGAGACGTATCGAACGGCCCTTCGGGAATCTCCGGCTATTGCGGACATGCCTCAGGTGCATCTACCTGATGTCCCTTTCCATCCACCGCTTGTCTAGGTTGTTGTCCTTCACCTCTTCGTCGCGTAATGGCGTCGTTCTATCCTTATCTTATGCGCACCACTAAAACTAAAAATAAAAAGACAATGCATAACAAAACATGAACCGGATAACATATGATCAAGGTATCTGAAATCGCCACATAACAAAACCAGAGAACCTTGATAAAGGTTATCCGATTTCAGTTTATGCAAACCAAAGAACCTTTTGCTACATTATCCGGTTAGTAAATTTGTTTGCATGCAAACTGGATAAATTACTTGTAAGTTATTCGGTGTGTTGATTGATGAACCGGAAGAATTCTCTGCCTGTTATCAGGTTTGAGTTTGCTTGGTTCGAAGAAATAGTGGTTGTGCTCTCCGGTTTTTTGTTCTCTCAATGCAGGAAGAAATGACAAAAAAGTGAAAAAGTTGTATGGTTTAAGTATTTATACAAGGGTATTTTAGTTAAAACTCATATTTTCTATGGGTACGGGAATAATTGATAGGGTATGGGCAAAATTTTCATTAACTAAATTTACAAAATTCCATCACTAAAAATTTGAAAGCCCTATTTTGTTTAGGTCCTACCTAGGCTATGGGCCTGCTTGTCCCGTCCTAGGATTCGCCCTAAATATGAGGACCTGCACCGAACAATTTAATTATTTATTTATACATTGTATAAAAAAATTATTTGTTATTTTTTTTTGAAACAATAATGATTTCATTGAAGCCAAAAACGATTACAAGCAAGGCGATCGAGAATCCAACCATCTAACAAAACTATCTAAACTATTCAAGACATCAATAATCTAGCTATTTAATGTTCTAGCTTAGGCTTAGTCCAAAGTCTATTTACAATAATTTCAATGATATTATCTCCTATATTCACATTGTGGTGTGTAGTATTAAAACATGTATTTTTCTATATATCCAACACGCATACACTGTCTGTCTCTGTTAAAGCACACTTAAAAAGAAGGGCACGCCAACCTTTACCTCTGCAGCTCCGAGTGACCCACTTCATAATTATATTTGTTATTAATGTACCCGTATTATAATATTCTTAAAAATGTCACATCTCATCTCATACCCGTATTACCATCCGCATCGGATAGTATATTTGTAGTTGTGTATGATAGATAGGGGTGGAAATAGGTTGGGCCGAGCTAGGCTTTGCCAAGTCTAAGTCTGACCTGTCAAAAAATCTGAAGCCTAAGTCTGGCCTGTAGCCTGTCGTAGGCTTATTTTTAGGCTTGAGCCTGGCCTTTTCGAAGGCCTGAATAGCCTGTTAGCCTATATAGAAGCCTATTTGTTTTAGACATATGTAAATAAGCAATTAAAATAATGTTTAAATAGACTAATTAGCTAAAAGACCAAGAGACTAAAAATTTGTTTGCATTGACTTATTTTAACTTACCTATTAGCATAAGTTCTGGGAGACTATTTGTTTAAGAGAACTTATGAAAACAATGTTCATTAGGTGTTTTCATTTTATTTTCACACGTTCAATAAGATAACCACGTTTTATTTATGTATTTTAATTCAAAGTACAAAACATAACATAATGATAATAAAAAATTATTCATATTTATTTAAATAGATCGGCCTGATAGACTTAAAAAACTTGTTTTTGGGCCTAAAGCCTAACCTTTTTAACTAAATAGGCTTATAAAAAAGCCTAAAAATTTTCTATTTAAAAAAATGTATGATCTAGTCTGAGCTTATATAAACTACATGTAGATCCGTGTTATTTATTTCCACCCTAATATAGATCAAGCCTAAACATTTAAAAGATGAGTGATATAACTAAAAAAAAAAAAGTCTTACACTCTTCCATTTTTATAAAGAATGGTTTACAATATTTATTTAAATTGGTTTTGACGTAAACATCCATATAATTCATGCAATCCGACGAGAGATATAATTAAACAGAGAAAAGTCTTTGCACTCTTCATTTTTATAAGTAATGGTTTACAATATTTATTTAAATTGATTTTGTGGACGTAAACATCCATATCATGCAATCTTGCTTTGTCTGCTCATAAAACCGGCATTCTTGTCATAAATTATAATGTATGCGTCTGAAATTAGTGTTAACATTAATATTCATTTTTATTAGACAATTATATATAAAATAAAATAAAATTCAAGTTTGACCAAACACACATTTGACCAAATACAAGAATGCTGATTTGTCTTTATTTTTTTCTTAACCAAAATTATGGCATCTCCTATTTTCTCTTGTTTTTATATTAGGTTTTCAAAGTATTGAATTTGAGTGAGATGATAAGAATATTTTGCAATGTTGATTTTTTGAAATTGCATCTAGGACATCTATTTCATATAAAAAAAATCATTATATAAATAATATTTTTTTAACATATTTCTTTTTTAAATTGTAATTTATATGAAATTTACTAAAATTATATAAAAATCATGATATTTTCTATAAAGAAAAACTCCTCCTTGTCTCTAGTTTTTTTTCATCTCATCCATCCATTTACTCCTCAATTCATTGTCCTTAGCCTTCAATCGTCTCTCTCTATATCAAAATTATTTTCTTCTAATGACAATCAATTGTTTCACACAATTTGGGTTTAAACTTGAAAGGATCTAGAATTGTGCACTATCGACACTTATGTCGTCCTCACGCCGCTTGTTTTCTTTTAACGATGTTTGGATCTTGATATGTTCATCGTCTTTTGAATCTTGATATGTTGATCGTCTTTTAGATCTTGATATGTTCAGGTTAAATTTATTTCTTTGACTCTCTATTTGGTTTCAGATATGTTAAGATTTACAAGTTTCAAAGTTTAAGGTATGTCATCACCGCAATGTGATTTTGAGGTTGGTTTGGTTTATGGGATGGATTCAGGATTTATTCGGGTTTGTTGTTTCATTAGTTAAAAATTGGCGTTGTTGTGTTTCGATGCACTAGGTTATTGGTGTGTGATTTGTTTCCGACTTGGTGGTCAGACTCATTTAATCCTCTCGCTGATATAGATTCGGTGCTTTTCAATTCATAAACTATATTTTATTAACAATTTGGTTTCACGCCTATACGCGGATCCGTTGAATTGTTCTTGGTGTGTGTTTGCTCAAGATTTATATCTAGGTTTACTTAGTTCATGTCTCCTTATAAATCAAAGATAAAGTAGTGCGAGCATGTAGAACATATCATGTTCAAGTAAGGTTGTATATCTAAATTTTCTTTAATTATCTTTTGGAGTTGTTCCAAATTAACTTTGAGTTGTGTGTTTTTTTGGGATTAGGTTATATGTCTCCAAGTCTTTTGGTAATCCTCTTTTATATTAATCTATTTAAAAAAGTGTTCTAAAAATCCAGCCCTGTCCAATCAGTCAAATCAATTGGACCGAGAACCTGCGGGTAAGAGGGTCTGGTAAGGGCATAAGATCATAATTATTATTGGCCTAATAAAATAGATGTGATCCAGCCGATTTATCGGTCAGATTAGTGAATTAGTGGATTGATGTTTTTTATGTTTATTTTTTCAAACTCGTCAAAGTGATGAATTTTTTTGGTGGAAAATAAAAAATTTAAAAAATTAAAAGAAAAAAAATGTTATTTTATTGAAATATATAGTATTGGATTGTTATAAGTTACTTGAGTTTATACTCTTGTTGACTATGTTTAAAATATAAGTTATTTGATTTTAAAAAATATGTGAACGTGTTATGTTTGGAAGTTGCAACTTTATGTAAGATTATTATACAATTTATTTTTATTTTGTAAAAAAAATTAAAATTTTAAAATTATGAAATTTATATTAAAAAATTTATTACATAAATATTTTTTTATTTTTAATTTATATAATTTGGATTAACAATCCTATCGTCGGATCAATAACTTATAACTTATTGGTCCGATCAGAACACTAATATGACCTAAGATGTCGACCGATACATAACCATTTGTCTGACTAGAACAATAATGATCTAGTTTTTTGACCAGCTAATTTTTTTTGGGTCATTTTGACCAGCTAATTTTAAAACATTGATTAAGGGTGCTATTGACTCACCAATTACACTCTACATTTAATATGAATCTATAATTTTATTCAAAGAAAACACTAATAAAATAAAAGAGTAAGAAATTTGGTGTAAGGACAAGGAGTTGTCTTGCTTGCCGATAAAGTCATTGATTGGACCATAAATCAATTATGTAAGAGACAGCTACACGGCCCACAAACATATCACATGACTGAAATTGTTTAAGAACTATTAAACTCGGACATTCCAAAAACAACTCTGATAATGATTGACAGGATAATACCAATAATAATTTTAAAAAATAAATCAAACATAATTATAAGTGTTGGTAAAGGTGTCCTATACTAAATACCGACAATGTTTTTAGAGGTGTCGGCACTATATAGTTTAAGAAGTTTTACTTTTTAAATTGATAAATTAGTAGAAGACCCGTGCTTCCGCACGGGTAAATTCATTTCTTACTTAGATCATTCGATAAAGTTTGGTTGTTGGTGATATATAATAGTTATTTTATAAAACCACTAATAATTATAAATATTTAAAAAACAAATATGTAGCAAATCATCGACATGATAAATCCAACATGTCTAATAACTATAAATATTTATAAATATCATTAATAACTATAAATATTTTGTTGATTAAAATAAAAATGTATCATTGTTATAGTGACCCGTAAAAATAGTGAGTTTCAATGATAAAATTTACAAATATCATATCATTATTTTCTTAGAATATAATAATAAACTAATAGTTTTAATAATAAAATTCATATAAGTTATAATATAATTACAAGATGAGAAACTATGATATAAAACTTTTTAGAACTATTGCATAATGATATATAATATATATTTATAAAAAAAGGTGATGTATTTAATTGTGTAATAAACAATTATCATATAAACTCAATTAATTAAAATAATCATACAAATGTGTATTTATTTGTCCTTTTTCATGTGTAATAATTTAAAAATGCAAAAATAAATTAGAAAGTCTTAATTCATTCAATTGTAATAGATAGTTTATACTTGTTACTGTGACATCAAAAAACAATAATTAATATTTTTACTAATAATAGCCAAGTAGATTTAATTTAATTGATATTATAAATTATAGGATAAGATTTTATAAAATACAATATAAGTGACTAAACTGTTTATCTTCTTTCACCTCATAGAAACTTGAACAATTGGAATGACGTTATAGAAAGAATAAATTATGCAGTCCTTTCACTTTTACTTTAGATGGAGAATAAATTTGCTCAATTTGAAGTTTTTTTCGAATGTTAAAATATGTTTTTTATTCTTCTAGCGACACCAGTATCATTTTACAAAGTACCTTTTTTATGACATATAAATTCCCACTAACAGTCCAAATATCTAGCAGTCCAAAATACAAATGACTATGATATTATCTTCTAAGTGGCCAAGATACAAATGAAATCAAATAAAATAACTAACAGTCCAAATATCTAGCAGTCCAAAAATTAGTAAGAGGTTTATATTTCATTTCTTGGCAGTAATATATTAGCTTCTAACTATCCAAAAATTTAACTTAATGGTGAACAATAGATTATGAACAAAAGCATATAATATTAATAAACCACAATGAAAAAGCTAACTACAAACCTAAATTTAAAATGCTAAGAGATGGCCTTGGTGTGAGAAAATAAATATGGCAAACATAACACTACATAAATATGAAAACATACAATATATTTCAAAACAAAATAAGCCGACAAACATGAATATACAAAATGTGACAGTATGTGACAAGTATAATAAGATGACATTGTTATGTTTTGAAACCATAATAAAACAACTTCAACAAAATTATTTGAACATTAGGATCACAGCGACACCATTATATGACTTCACCATAGAAAAGGAAGAGCCTATAAGAATGAGGCAGGAAATTTGAAAATAAATTTGGTAAAACAAATCTTATGAGATATTATTATTCACTAATTATAACTTATCACTTAACATACAATTAACTGCACTAACAGTCATTGGTTAAAAAACTGCAAACACAACGGGCATACTAAGCCACACTCTCTTTACCAATGCATGGTACATCTCTAACACTGTTTCCTTACTTCCAAATATTCAATAATATAGAGCATAAGATAGGAATATCACACTAATGAACTTTATAGTGTTTTATACAGCATAAAGAATACCATAACATGATAATGAATTCGCAACCATACAATAGATGTAAGAAAATATGTGGTAGTTGAATAATATTGATGAATGCCTACATAAAAGTAATCATCCACAATGCAAAATTTTCAGTAATACTGATATACTATTCAAAGCCAGCAAGTTCGTCTGCCAAAAATGATGCAGAATTTTCAGTAATACTGATATACAAGGGCATTGAACTTATAGTAGTTAACGTATCACACAACAAAAAACTAAGTATAAACTAAGTATCCACTTTACCATCCGGGATAATACAGTGAGTATACCGAGTTCAATATCAAGTGGCCCTTATGTACAGTAAGCATCAAGAGGAAGACATAGTTGATTTTTCAACTAATGTCATTACTTCAATTTTCTTAGACTACAAAGACAATGCAAGAATCGATACAAGCTAATTTCAAAGTTACAGAGGACCTAATTCTAACATTGACTCTAGACATACTTCTCTAATCTTCAAGCTTCATCTTCATCCGTCATCTTTTAGTCACGTTGAAACCTATGGTCAAGCTTCATACTTCTCTAATCTTCAAGCTTCATCTCTCGCAAATAGTTGAAACCTATGGTCAAACCTTTCCACCATTAAAATATCACACACAAACATGATATGTTCATATGAATAATAATTAATAAAAGAATGAAGAATCTGTAGTGAAAAGAATACAGTAGCTAAAACTGAAACATGTCACTCAGTAACAATTTTTTATTTAGATGATTCAACTATGTATCATCTTTTTTTACAAGAAAAAAACAAAAGAATGAAGAATCTAACCATGAATATGCTGAGTTTATTTTACCAAATTTAACTCGGTTAACGCTGCAGAACTTATCCTACATAATCAAAATGAAAATAAAATTAAGATCAAACTTATTCATATTGAGAAACTAAAATAACAAAAACTATCCTTGGTAATAACGGTATCGAATCTGATAGGTTGGGTTTCCAAGAGCATGCCGATACAGTTTAGTGAAAGGAAGACAGTTTCTGTGTGTCACATCACAATTGATATCGCTAAATTCTATAAAAGTCCCTACTCAATTAATAACTATGCGTCAAGACAGAGAATATGGATAGTAAAGACTTACACCGCAAATTCCACCAAAGCAACTCGACTTGAATGCACTTGGTCCCCCAAAAGCCTCAAGCGTGTAACCTAAGAAACAGAAAGACGGTGTCAAACAACATTTAACTTTTGAGATAAATAAGTTTAAGCTAATAGAATGAAATGATTATTATGGTCTGACCTTGCCACAAGATGATTCAAAAAATTTCTTCACTTCAGCCTGAGAAATTTGCACTTAGATGATTGATAGATCTTAAACTTTTTCGGTATGATGAACATCAAAAATCAGGTTTCTCACCTTATAATACAATGATACACATCCAAAATCAGGTAAAAACCAATACAGAATCAGCTTGAAAACAGAAGGCATTAACACTATAAAAACAAAACACTTCAAAAACACCAAAACAGATTTATCCATTCTCAAAACTGAAATTAACTTATTTATGGTATACTCAAAACAACTTATTCGTATCAGTCCCAAAACAGCTTATTCATATAAGCTATAACAGAAAGTGAGAAAACAAGTGGTCAAGAAAGTGAGAAAATAACAAAAACAAAAGAAACTATAATGGAAAGTGAGAAACAAAGAGATACAACCAGGAAGATAAAGAAAGCCCTGGAGGCCTTTTCGGGGGGAGACCTTTCATCGAACAAGTGGTGTGAAAGCGCAAAACAAAACACATTATAAACATCAGTCAATAACAACAAATCTAACACAACAATGAATTCGTAACAGAAATGAGACGAAAAAAGAAGAAGAAGACTCACCGAAATAGCTAAATATGCCGACAAAACCGGCCACGATTTTCTTTCGTCCACCACCCTCCGACGCTACTTTTTGAAACCCATCGAAACAAAAATGTATCTGGTTTATTAGGAAGCCCGTGAGATGAGTAATACGAATATGAAATTGGTTTTTTCATAGGAGGCGGTGGTGGCCATAGATATGAGGAAAAAAGAAAGTGACGAAGTTGTTAGGGTTTGAGGGAAAAAAGAAAGATAAGAAAGAAAACTGGGAGAGAAAGAGAGAATAGGGGAAAGTGTGGGAATGAGTGAGACAGACTGTGAGTGGAAAATGAAAAGGTTGAATAATAGCTTTATCCGGGTAAAGAGAAGTAAGAGGGGGAAATTTTTTTGAAAATAATGTGCCACTTGGATGAAAGGAGATATTTGATTGGTTAGTACAATATTATTTAGTAAATTACGATAAAGGGTATTTTACAGTGTAAATAAAATTTGAGTAAAAGGGTAATATATGGTTTTTGGTGGCATGTTTCATTGATAGGTAGGTAGTTGATTTAAAAGTGTAAAATATGTGGTATATTTTTATATTTTAAAACTAAATTATTTTACATTTTATTCTAATTAATTAGCTAATTTATTTAGCAATTAACTTTGTTGACTTATCTTAAAATTTGCATTATTCAAGTTCAGTTTGTTTTGATTTTGATCGACTATAGTTTATTCTCCATAATCCTTTCATGTTGCCGTGATTTGAGAGGAACTAACATTTTGAATTGTTTAGTGTGCTACTGATATAGTTGGAAAAATATTTTATTATGTTATAATGTTGATGTTTATATTGGAGAAGCTCACGTAATTCGATTTCAAGGAATTACCTTCAATTTTTCATTCTCTTCAACTTGTTTAACGCGGACCTATTTCTTTTTTGTTTTTGTTAGAAGATGTAATTCATAATTTCAGAAAACAAGTTTATATTCGATAATGTTGTGTTCGATAGAGTTGAAGTGGTTGGAGCAGTGGCGAAGCCAGAAAAGTTATAAAGCCTGGGCAAAAAATTTAAATACCGCAAATTTATTGTATATAATATATAAATAGTCAGATAACCTTAAAATAGGGTGTTAAATAAAATCACGAGGCAAATACACTCATCGCTTGGTCTTGAATATCCGAAGCATACTCATTAATTTGTTTCCTACGACCTGGATCACGCATAATCTCATTTGGATTAAACTCATTAACCACATCAGGTGGTGGTTTTGATTCTGATTCAACCAAAAATCTCCTAGAAAATGAACATTGTAGTTAGTACTATGTTGAAAAATCATCCATTGCAAAAACCCAGAATTTTGTTCCAATATAGATTTTCAATTAAAGAAACAACATTGTAGTCTTTCAAAGAACAAAGACAACACTGTTAATATGTTAAAAAAATTTAAAATGGCATAACAATATATTTTTGGGTGTTATTACAAAAATCTTCTTTCCTTGCAATGGATAAATGGATCTGCAATAAAACTATTTATAAATATCAAAACTTAAACTACTTTCAACAATGAAAAAATATTGTCATCACAGTAAAATAATATAAACCAATAGATTTGTTATTACTTCATGAACAATAAAAATGTTAGATTAATTTTAAAATTAAAAAGTAAAAATTACCCATTATATCATAAAATTAAAAACTACCCATTAAATTATAATATTAACAAATAACAAACTATTCAACTTTTCATATACTAAGACATCACTTACTGCCAGAAGCAATAACAAATAACAACACACATTGATCCAAAAAAAACTCCAGAAATTGATCAGAATCACAAAGTAAAGTAAAAACAAAAGAAAGAAAATTGGTTGATACTTTTCTACAAACACCTTGTGTGCACGATAAAACATCTTCACTTTGCACGCATTTGATAACAAATATTCAAATCCAACAAACAATCAAGTTAACAAATCTGAAGAAAGAAAACAGCAAGGAGAATGAACGTGTGAAGAAAATCAAAAGAAACAATAGCAATTATGACGAAGCACCATACGCGACACGAGCCACACCTCAAACCGCTGCAATTTACGCCGGCCACCTTGCGATTTTGCTCACCACTGACGGATTTCGTGCAGGTCTGAAACGGATGGACTAAGAGATGAAGCCGGAGGGAGTAAGCATGGCGCCGTTTTTCGTTTCATGGTAGTGAGGGACTGATTTTAGCTCCTCCTTCGTTTTCTTTCTACCAAATGCAACCCTTTTCCTTTTTCTTTTTTGTTTTGTTTTTATTTAACAGGTGGGCCTCAAAAAACTATTGGGCCCGAGCCTGGGCAAGTGCCCACCCTGGCCGGGCCCTAGCGTCGCCTATGGGTTGGAGTCGATATAGTTAAGATAGCTGAGTAGAATTAGCTATATTCGACCGAGTCAAATACATCACATGGTTGTTGTGTCGAAGTTGAAATGTAATTTGTAGATTTTGAAGTTTGGCTTTGGTTAAATAGGCATGACGTTGAAATTCAAAATACAGTCTTTTACAGTTTAACAGTTACTTCACTTTAATAAATTTCTTTTTTTTTAATGTAGTTTTCTCTCTTCTCTCTTTTATCTTCTTCTTCTTTTTCTTCTTCTCTAAACTCTAATTGTTCCATCTGTTACAACAAACTGGTATCAACGAGTCCGATTCTGAATCATAGTGAATCTGTAATGGCAAACAGAAGAATAACATCAACGCAATCTCCAACGAGTCTATCATTTTCAAATGTGAGAATTACAAGAGGTGGATTGTGCAAATGAATGTCATCTTCGTATTCCAAGATGTGGTTAAAATCGTGACTAATGGAGAACCGACATTGAAAACAAATGCAAACTGGCTTAGCTTTACCCCGAACTCTCTATATAAGCAAATTTTCATTACCAGCAAAATCACAAAACTCTTTCTTCCATCTAGCTTTCCTCTGATCAAGCACAATGAGCAAGAAAATTGACAAGAATTTAAGGAGAGACTTCTTCAAGGAAAATAACAAGATCACAAAGAAGCAAGAAAAGGAGGACAAAATCATCGCCACCAAAGATGTAAGGGCTCAGTCTTCCACAACTATTGGAACGTCAAAGGTGGGAAAAACTTCATAGTCAAAGATGGAGAAACTCAAGAAGAAGAAAGATCCAGTTGAAGAACTTGAACCAAACTCAGAAGCTGATGAGGACTGGATGAACTTTCTCAGATCAGGAGGATAGCATAGAAACAAAAACTGAAGGTTGTAATCCTTTATTGTACTGCATCTGTTATCTTGAGAATGATTCAGAACATGTATTGGTTTCTTCTTAAATAAAAATAGCATATTTTTTCCCAATGCTTTTGTATATGAATCTCTTTCCACGATTATCCTTTGATTTAACCAATGATGTTGATAGATGTTATTCAACATTTTAACCGTGTATGGAAAAAGTGAGTTTTTAAGACATTTTTAAATCCACAAGAAAAGTGATGATGACTTAGGGTTTCCAAGACATGATTTTAGTTTACCAGAATAAAATAATAATTCCTAAGTTTAATTCAAACATTTCACTGCTATAAGATTCAGTTAGACAAATGCCAACATACTTCTTAACCACAATGAAAACGTATAAATTAAAGCATTAGTGTATTAGAGGCGACAAATCATTTTCTGAGTATCAGAGGTTGAGATGCTTCAGATGCTACTATTCATCATAAGCTAGTTTAGAGCTCTGACCATAACACTTATTGACCATCATTAGAATCTAATTCTCCTTTCAGAAGAAAGCACCGATCTTTTATAAAATGCATGTTCATATTCTTTTTAATGAAATCAAATCTTTCTATGGTAAGAAGCTTGGTAAATATATTAGCCTATTGATGATCAGTATAAATGAACTGTATATCTATTACACCCTTCTGAACAAAATCTCTAATAAAATAACATTATTTCTATGTGCTTGGTTCAGGAATGTTGAGTAGGATTCTTTGTCAAACATATAGCAGTAGTATTGTCATTAAAGATTGGAATACTGCCCCCTACAAACCTGATAATATTCCAAATGATATTTCATCTAGAGTAGTTGTGTGCAGCAACTAGCAGCTAAGATGTATTATGCTTTTGTTGTACACAAAACAATAGTTACTTATCTTTTACTAGTCCGGATATAAGGTTTTTCACCTATGAATTGACAGCTTCTATAAGTGGATTTTATCTTAATTTTATCCCCAACATAGTCCTCATCGCAGAATCTAACTAGCTTGTAATCTAAGAATTTCTTATATAGCAGATGATAAGTGTCAAATTGTAGTTATTTTGTATATAGTTTTACGGCACTTATCGTCTCTTTTTCCTCAACTTGTTCGTGAATTCACACATTTTAGTTAGTTTTGTACATATTATGTATAATTTGTGTTTTTGATTTATTTGTGTATTGTTTGATAGTTTTCTATTCACTTTGTAGGGATTGATGCGTATTTGGAGCATGAGCAATAAGTTGTCGAAGTCACAGCTTCATACGTGCGATTTTGAACAATTCATCAACGAATAAGGCTCAAAACAAATATGATAAAAATAATCAATTGTGTATATATTTAGTCATTGTTAGATAGAGCATTGAATATGCTTTTCAATGCTTCGAACCGGGCGTAAATCGAAGTTATGGTTCTCAAGTTATGGCCGAAACAAGATTTCAAATTGCAGTAGACCGCGCTTAGCAAGCTCTTCTACCGCTAAGCGAGATCATATGGGCATAAACACGTTAAAAGGGACAAAACACCTATTTTTTAGGTTATGTTTTGGGGTATTCCCAACTCATCAACGTTCATTCTTTGTAGTTTAGAGCTTAGAAAACAACATTTGAGCTTGCATCTGAATGATCTGAGGTCGAATTTCTCATTGATTGGTGTTGACAAACTAAGAAATGTTTGGTTCATCTTCTTCTCTTCACTTTGTAATCTCTATTTTTTGGAGTTTTTGTGTAACTTTACCTTGACTATATG
Source organism: Vicia villosa (assembly GCF_029867415.1). Taxonomy (NCBI): domain Eukaryota; kingdom Viridiplantae; phylum Streptophyta; class Magnoliopsida; order Fabales; family Fabaceae; genus Vicia; species Vicia villosa. The sequence continues at coordinate 131,076,718 of NC_081181.1, read as the reverse complement.
TATATTTATTGCTCATGGTGTTGTATGAAACTCATTTTACAAATCGATATTGATGATTGCTTTCTTTATTTGGGTTTGGGTTGTTGCAGAAATGGAAGGTTCGAATCCAGATTTAGGATGAACATCTATTGGGTTTTAACTCTAGAGATAGATTAAGACTTAATAATCATGTGGGTATTGATTATTAATGCCTCTGTGTTGTTCGTGTTGTGCTGAGAAATCATCAACGCGAGCAAAACGGTTAATTTTTCACTTTGCGTTGGACATAACCACTGTGAATTGAGGTACAACTGAGTAATGAGTTTAAGTATCTAGCGAGTATGTGAAATTCAATCCCGAGAGTTCTATCCTTTCTGAAGAATGAAATTATTTTTATGTTTATAAGTTTAATTGCTGCATTTACCGTTTTAACCCATTTTAACCCAAACTCATTAGCGTGAGAAATTGTCGAACAGAAATTCAATAGCATTAATCCATTCGGAGACGATGTGATAAAACTTAATAAATACTTACTTTTTGATGTCGCTTTACCGCTTCAACAAAATGGCGCCGTTACCGGGGATTGGTGTTTTTATTTTTTTTAAATTTACAATAGTTTCTTTGTTTTTTTAGTTTTACACTTAATGTTCATATTGTCTATATGATGTAATTATACTTGTATATTAATACTTAGATACTTGTGCATTTTACCCGTGGTGTATATACTTGTTATGTTTAATGTTTGTTCAAGGGTTTTGTTAGGACACTTGCTTTTGGTTTGCGCGAGAGACATTACCATGGCACAAAGGGAGATAGTTACTAGCTAAGCATAGTAAAGGCGTCGAGCTTACGACGTAAAACAAGCATGTTGTATTGTTTCTAAATGTTGTAAAATAGGTAGTTTGGTGAAATTGTCTGAACAAGTTGCAATTGGACCAGTTCTTAAAATTCTCAAATCTTCACTTTTCAACTTGTTCATCCAATTTCACCTTTTCTTTTAGTATGTTTATAATTATTTTTTAATGTGTTTTTCTTTGTTGTGGTTGTCCAAAAGCTTGTTTGATAAGCGTGAGAAAATTTGAGGTGATTTTCCAAGTTTGATCGTTTCAACTTGCGGATGTATGGTAATGATATTTTTTGAAGCTGGTACTCACAAGGTACTCATTTATCGCTTTCTAGAGCATAACATGTTTAGGAAATTTTTATTTTGTAAAATATTTCATGTCATTTATTCTTTTTCCATACTTATTCATTCTTGAATCACCTTAGGACTAAACCCTTTTTGTGAGGTCGCTTTCATTGTTTACTATATGCAGGAGACCAAATTTCTTGGTAACTCGGTTTTATTATGTTTAATCCTATATTTATGTTGAATTTGTATGAAAGCATGAAAAGGATTGAGGCAATTTTTGAATTTGAGCATAACCACCTTCCAAAAGTATTTGACCCTGTGAGTGTGCGAGAATTTGTTAGCCCCTTTGAGCCTTTTTGTCAATATCCATGTTTTAGTTGAACTTGATGCTTGTGCATGATTAGTTAGTTCACTTATTTTTTAATGGATGTTGATTCTTTTTGTTTCTTGAACCTTAAACAATATAACTTGTAGTTTGATTTTGTTTTCCCCGCCTTAGAAAGTTATGGAGCATTCACACTTCATGTTTGGTTGTATTCAAGTTGGGGAGAGCATTGTTTGATTGCTCATGGGTTGATTACTTTGTGGTTGAAAGAAATACGTGGTTGGAAAAAGAAAAGAAAAAAATTGTGAAAATGGAAAAGCAAAAAAAAGAGAAAGAAAAAGAAAAGGAAAGAAAAAATGTGTATGGGAATAAAATCAAGGTTGTTACCAATGAGCAAAGTGTAGGGTGAATAAAAAGGACTTTTTGATTGCTTGACTTTTGTGATTAAATGCTCCCATAATTTAGGCAATTTTGTTTAGTTAGCATTAGGATTAACTCTTATTTGTTAACCAAGCCCAACTACAACCCTTGAATGGCCTCTTGATTCTTGCTTTCTTATTGTTTAATATGATTTTTTTTTCCGACGAATGCATAATTTTACTTGTTGTTAGCTTGATTGTTGGGTGAGAGTAAAAGTACCCATTGTGTGAGATATTGGATCAAACTCTAGTATTGTCGAAGGGTAGCTTCTTGGTTCGACAGTTCGACAGAGTTAAGCATGAAGTCGAAGGATTGTTCACATGCTGGTGTCGAAGTGTGCATGCTGTAGTCGAAGATGGGTCTAGCATGCAGATGTCGAAGATGCTAGAGTTGTTAGCATGTTAAATTAGGTTTTAGTGATTAAACCCTAATTTGTTAAGTTAGCTTGTTTATTAAGTTGGCTTGTGTAATGGGCCTTGCTGAAAAAGCCCATTAGTTAGTATGTTAGGTTTTATTATAAATAGCATACTAGTCTCTCATCATTGCTAAGCTGCAAATCCTAATTTAGGGTGAGAGAGGTTATTTGTTATTCTTGTAAACTTGTAATCTTGTTTTAAGAGAAAGTGAAAGAATAGCAGTTATAACCAATTCTTGTGTTCTTATTCTCTTCCCTAATTCCCTATTATACTTTGTTATTGGTATCGTTTTTCACAACAAATTGGTGCGGTGAGCGTGGAGAAGATGCCTTCAACAAAGTATGAGATTGAAAAGTTCACCGGAGTGAATGATTTCGGTCTGTGGCGCTTGAAGATGAAAGCCCTACTGGTTCAGCAGGGTTGTTTGGAAGCGTTGAAGGGAGAGGCAGCCATGAATGCTGCATTAACGGCAGCGGAGAAGACGACTATGATTGAGAAGGCACACAGCGCAATTTTGTTGAGCCTTGGTGATAAGGTTCTCAGGCAGGTATCAAAGGAGACGACGGCATCAGGGTTATGGGTGAAACTTGAAAGTTTGTATATGACCAAATCGCTGGTAAATCGACTCTACCTGAAGCAAGCTTTGTATTCATTCAAGATGATTGAAGACAAAGTATTGGCTGAGCAGTTGGATATGTTCAACAAGCTGATTCTTGATCTTGAAAATATTGATGTGAAGATCGATGATGAAGATCAAGCGCTGTTACTATTGTGTTCTTTGCCTCGATCACATGCTCACTTCAAAGAAACTCTCTTGTATGGAAGGGAGTCCCTGACGTTTGAAGAAGTTCAATCAGCCTTGTACTCTAAGGACTTGAATGAACGAAAGGAGCATAAACCTTCTACTGTTGGCGAAGGTTTGGCCGTTAAAGGAAAACTCTTACGAAAGGATGGTAAGTTCGACAAGAAGAAAGGCAAAAGCCAGTCGAAGTCTTACAGTGGCGAAGCATCTGGCATTCGATGCTATCATTGTAAGAAGGAGGGTCACACAAGAAAGGTGTGCCCTGAACGCTTGAAATATCATGGAGGTAAGGATAATGGCAACGCTGCCATTGTTCAAGATGATTTCGAATCATCTGATGTTCTTGTAGTTTCAAGCAGTGACTCGAGAAGAGAGTGGATTATGGATTCAGGGTGCACTTGGCACATGACTCCAAACAAAGACTTGTTCGAGGAATTATGTGATCAAGATGGTGGATCAGTATTGCTGGGAAACAACAAGGCTTGCAAGATTGCAGGTATTGGATCTATTAGATTCAAGCTCCATGATGAGTCAATAAGGTTGTTGACTGAAGTCAGGTTTGTTCCTGATTTGAAGAGAAATCTGCTTTCTCTTGGTGAATTCGACAAGAAAGGATATGTTTTCCAAGGAGAGAAAAGTATCCTAAGAGTCATGAAGGGTTCGAAGGAAGTCTTGAGAGGCGTGAAGAAACAAGGCTTGTATACCCTTGAGGCTGAAGTTGTAAGTGGTTCGACAAATGTTGTATCCACGAAACCTTTGTCGAAGACAGAAATCTGGCACATGAGATTGGGCCATGTCAGTGAAAGGGGTCTGGTCGAATTAGGGAAACAAAATCTGCTTGGTGGAGACAAAGTCGAAAAGCTGAAGTTTTGTGAACCCTGTGTACTTGGAAAATCTTGCAGAGTGAAGTTCAACAAAGGCAAACAAAGAACACATGGATCCCTTGATTACATCCATGCTGATCTTTGGGGGCCTGCAAGGTGTCCATCACATTCAGGAGCAAGGTATTTTCTATCCATAGTAGATGATTATTCCAGAAAATTATGGGTATTCATCCAGAAGACTAAGGATGAAACTTTTGAGAATTTCAAAAGTTGGAAGACTCTGGTTGAAAATCAGACTGGCAGAAAGGTCAAGAGGTTGAGAACCGACAATGGCCTTGAATTTTGCAATGAGGTATTCGACAGTTTTTGTGCTGCCTCTGGTATTGCAAGGCATAGAACTACTGCAGGTACTCCACAGCAAAATGGTTTGGCTGAAAGGTTTAATCGAACTATTTTGGAGAGAGTCAGATGCATGTTGACTAGTGCGGGGTTAACAAAGGTGTTCTGGGCTGAGGCTGTTTCGACAGCAACATATCTGATAAACAGATGTCCTTCGACAGCGTTAGATATGAAGACACCTGAAGAAGTTTGGTCGGGACATCCCCCAGATCTCGACAAACTGAGAGTATTTGGCTGCGTAGCCTATGCTCACATTAGGCAAGACAAGGTCGAACCTAGAGCTCTGAAATGCATGTTCATGGGATACCCTGAAGGAGTCAAAGCTTATAGGTTATGGTGCCTAGAGCCAGGTCACAGGAGGTGTATCACCAGTCGAGATGTAGTTTTCAATGAAGTTGAAATGGCTTTTAAGAAAACTGATGATGTTGGTCGAAGTACAGAAACATCTGACGAAGAGCTGGAACAGGTAGAGATTCCTGTTGAGGTGGAGCATGTTGATGCTGAATTGCATATCCCAGATGAAGTCGATGAAGAAGCAGAAGATGCTGAAGTTGAGGAAACTGACGATGACTACCTATTGTCGAGAGATAGGTCGAGAAGAGTCATCAAGCCACCTCAGAGACTTGGATATGCAGATCTTATAGCTTATGCCTTAATCTCTGCAAGTGAGGTTCTAGACGAAGAACCTAGAGACTATAAGGAAGTTATGAGGAGTCGAAATAAGACTGAATGGCTGAACGCCATGGATGATGAGATGAAATCTCTTCATGATAATCATACTTGGGAACTGATCAAGAAACCTGTTGGGGCAAGGTTAGTCAGCTGTAAATGGATTTTCAAAGTTAAGGAAGGAATTGAAGGAGTGACGTCGAAAAGATACAAGGCAAGGTTAGTTGCAAGGGGTTTCACTCAGAAAGAAGGTGTCGACTTCAATGATGTGTTTTCTCCTGTTGTGAAGCATAGGTCCATTCGAATGTTGCTTGCCATGGTGGCACAGTTCGATCTTGAACTGGAACAGATGGATGTGAAGACTGCGTTCTTGTATGGTGATCTAGATGAAACGATCCTGATGAGGCAACCTGAAGGGTATGTCGAAAAGGGGAAGGAAGATTATGTGTGCAAGTTAAAGAGATCTTTGTATGGTCTGAAACAATCTCCTCGACAGTGGAATAGGAGATTCGACAAGTTCATGGCACGCATAAGTTTCATTAGAAGTCAGTTCGACCACTGCGTTTACTTCAGATTTTGACCTGGTAATTCATTTGTTATTTTGTTGCTTTATGTGGATGATATTCTCATAGCAAGCAACAGTGTCGAAGATGTGATGAGGGTGAAGGCTGAACTCAATAAGGAGTTCGATATGAAGGATCTGGGAGCTGCTTCCAGGATTCTTGGAATTGACATTCGAAGAGATAGAAAGAAGTCGAAGTTATGCCTATCTCAAGAGGCATATCTACGGAAGATTCTTGAAAAGTTTGGTATGTCGAATTCGAAGCCAGTTGTGACTCCAACAAACCCTCAATTCAAGCTGAGTATTGATCAGTGTCCCAGTACTGATGTCGAAAGAGCCTATATGAATAGCATCCCATATGCTAATATAGTCGGTTCTTTGATGTATGCTATGGTCTGTACTAGACCCGACATAGCATACGCAGTAAGTCTTGTAAGCAGGTACATGGCGAATCCTGGAAAGGCTCACTGGCAAGCATTGAAGTGGATTTTAAGGTACATAAATGGGTCTCTGAATAGAGTCCTAATTTATGGTGGAGCCTTGGGTGAAGATAGTAAAGCAGTAATAGAAGGATATGTCGACTCTGATTATGCAGGTTGTATGGATTCTAGAAAATCTATTTCTGGATATGTTTTCACTATGTTTGGCACTGCAATTAGTTGGAAAGCAACACTTCAGAAGGTTGTTGCTCTATCAACCACTGAAGCGGAGTATATTGCCCTAACTGAAGCTGTGAAAGAAGCATTGTGGCTTGAAGGTTTTGCGAATGAGCTGAAACTTCAAGGTCGAGGTATCACTGTTAAAGGTGATAGTCAAAGTGCAATACACCTGTCGAAGAATTCAGCCTATCATGAGCGAACTAAGCACATTGATGTGAGGCTGCATTTCGTCAGAGGAGTAATCGAGCGTGGAGAAGTCCAAGTGCTGAAGGTTTCGACTGAAGACAATGTTGCTGATATGATCACCAAGACATTGCCGAGTTGCAAGTTTTTCCACTGTATGCAGTTGATAAAGCTGCATGAAGAAAGCTAGTTTGTTCCTTGACGTTGTAGAGTTAGGTCCAAGGTGGAGATTTGTGAGATATTGGATCAAACTCTAGTATTGTCGAAGGGTAGCTTCTTGGTTCGACAGTTCGACAGAGTTAAGCATGAAGTCGAAGGATTGTTCACATGCTGGTGTCGAAGTGTGCATGCTGTAGTCGAAGATGGGTCTAGCATGCAGATGTCGAAGATGCTAGAGTTGTTAGCATGTTAAATTAGGTTTTAGTGATTAAACCCTAATTTGTTAAGTTAGCTTGTTTATTAAGTTGGCTTGTGTAATGGGCCTTGCTGAAAAAGCCCATTAGTTAGTATGTTAGGTTTTATTATAAATAGCATACTAGTCTCTCATCATTGCTAAGCTGCAAATCCTAATTTAGGGTGAGAGAGGTTATTTGTTATTCTTGTAAACTTGTAATCTTGTTTTAAGAGAAAGTGAAAGAATAGCAGTTATAACCAATTCTTGTGTTCTTATTCTCTTCCCTAATTCCCTATTATACTTTGTTATTGGTATCGTTTTTCACAACACATTGTTTTTGTTATACATCTACCGATGAATTGTGTGCTAGGTGTGATTCATTTTTGAACTTTGTATTGTTTTAGAGTATTTGACATGTTTTTTAATTAGAAGATATTTTGTTTTCATGCTATCGTTGTAGTTTGGTGGTAAGTATTTACTCTGCTTGTGCATTTTTATTTTGAACCATACATTTGTTTTTCGTTTTCAAAGAAGTTTAATTTGGGGAGAGTTTGATAAGTGCCAAATTGTAATTATTTTATTCGAAGTTAATTTATTGCCTTTATATAAACACAAGTTACTTTACATTGTCTTATTGTCATTTAGTTTCCAGTCAAATTTACATTTCGTCTTGTCATATTTACTTTCGAAATCTTTTACCTTTATGTTATATTCTTTTACTTTCATCGCAAGCTTTATAGATTCTGTCAAAGTCTTTATATATCTTTATTTCATGGTCGAAACATAGTTATTACAAAGTCATTTATCATCATACAGAAACTTAATCATTTAAATATAAAATCAAAACAATGAGTCGGATCATGAGAACCTTAGCATTCGAGACACATGTCCTAGGATCAATCTAGGCGATCCTATAAGTTACCAAAGATGCATTGTTTGGAAGATTAGCGGTTGTTTGTCAGAAATCACTGGTAAACATGAAGCACCATAGTTTTTGAAACTAAGGTACTTCCGTATATGCATCTACGGAAAAGTACTCTGTTTTTCTTTTCTTGTTTGTATAGAAATACACAGTATCTAACTCGAGGTTATTTGTATCATAATGCAGACATTATGACCCACGGCCCGGATAGGGATATTCATGGAAGGATTTAGGGGTGTGCATGGATCAATAACCAAACAAAATTAAACTATAAATATGGTTTGGTTTGGATCTTAAAACCATTTCTTTAAAACTGGTTTAATTTTTAAAAACCGGTTTACATGTGAATTGATTCAATTCTAAACCGGTTTTTCATAAAAAACCAGTTAAAAAATCGGTTTAAACCGGTTTCTCTTAAAACCAATTTTTTTTTATTTTTTTTACAAGAATCCATTTTAAAAATGTTTAATAAAAAAATTCAATTTTAAAATCAGTTTAATTATTTTTTAAAAAAAATGTTAAATGAAATGTTATTTTCAACATCAAAAAAACATCTCTATAGGATAATTAAATAAGTATCTATAATTAAATAAGTATCTTTGAATTTTACTCCTTATATCTCTAATGGTAAATATTATCTAATCATAAGAATTATTAAAAAAAAATCATAAAAATTACTTAACATATACACTGTGTGCCACTTATAAGAGCATATTATATATAAATATATATATATATATATATATATATATATATATATATATATATATATATATATATATATATATATATATATATATATATATATATATATATATATATATATGAGAAAGAGCTCAATAAAATAACAAATTAACAATTAATCAAAACTTTATAACAGTTCAAAATGATAATTGTAAATATTATCTAAAAAACTCAAAGGGTATCATAGGTGAAATGAAAAATGATTTCCAAACCTCTGTTTCTATATAATAATTATGTTACGTTTAACAAAATTACTGTAGCACCGCAATTTTGTATATGTTACAAAGTTTTGGTTTTCTGAAATTAAGGTTGTTAATTTCGATTTAGAAAAGTTAATCATTAAACATAGGAATGTAAACCTAAGTATAAAAATTTTAGGCGGTAAAATTAAAATTATATTTTAAACTCATAACTTATTAATATGTTATTAGAGAAATTTAACTTTCATATATGTGTATGATGAACAATGAAAAAGAACAAACATATAAATTTAATACATAATGAAATGTGGATATCCAATAACTAAACCACATTATTATTATTTTGGGTACCGATTTATATTTGGATAACAAAACGGATACCCGCTTTTATATTTTAGCATTTGGATTGGGTTTTAAAAAGTGTAATAATTTGGATACCAATTTGGTTAAGGATAACCGTTTTTTGCACACCCCTAGAAGGATTGCACAGCACGCATCCGTGCAGCGAGAACGGTCCCGTGTAGTATCTCAGATCACTGATGGAGCCGTTGTTTCACCTGATGCACTTTCTACATTTGATATACACCTGCTCCATCCGGGCCTTCTTCATCACCCGCTCTAGCTGGGCCTTCTCCATCTGCTCTAGTCGGGCCTTCTCCGTCCGTTCTATTGGAGCTGTGCCGAGGGGTACATCACATAGTACTACATAGTGTTACACTCGTACATGCTTCCCGCTGCAACTGGAGATCCGCCTAGACCAGCCCACGAGGAGATTTTGCTCACGCATCAGGCTGAGTTGGACCACACTCAGGATGTTCTTCCTCGGTGTCGTGAAATAGCTGACACGGACCGGTGAGCCATTGCATATGGTTTATTCCCAAGGGGTTTGAGGAGAGACGTGTGGTGGATGTTATGATCAGGCTGACAGAGGAGGCCTTTATGTATCGTAGACGTCGTGCCAGGACTGGTGGGGCACTTGACGCTAGGGGTAGAGTCAGTAGTGGGTGTGGTGGACGCAGACGCAGAGGCGGGGCCAGAGACAGAGGAGATACGCAGGATGATGTCCGGCATACACAGTAGTGATTTTGATGATGTATTTCTATTTCATTTTTGTATGTTATTTTGATGATGTAATCGATATTATGACCGACATTATTTATACGATGTATTTTTATTGGTCTACCTACTTTTGTCTTTAAAATGCATTACTTTAATTTTACATTTTTGTAATAAAAATTGAGGTTTTGGAGTGAAAAGAACATGATTTTAAAAAATAGCAGATTGTTTCGTAGGTGCATCTATGGAACACTCTGTTTTCACCACGTTCCGTAGATGCATCTACGGAAGGATTACTAAACTGAAAATAAGGTAAATTTAACTGTGTTATACTATGTTTTAAACGCTTTCGTAGATACATCTACGGAATGAGGCCATTTTTTTTACAAAATAAGAGTGCTTCCGGATGTGCATCTACGGAAACAGTGGGCAAAATTTAAATATTGCGTGGTGGCTAAGAGATCCATAGGGTGGATTGAGAAATTGTCAAATTATTTATTCTAAAATAACTGTCGTGTTAGTTTCCAAAGTAATTTTAGTTTTTTTTTCACATTGTGTTAATGATAATTAGAATACACCAATAAATAACAAGGATAATTTGGTAATATCGTTATCATCTCTCTTTTATTTATTATATTTTTGGCTTAATTGCAACTTTGGTCCCCCTATTTTGTTATTTTTTCGATTTTGATCCCCTCATTTTTAAAATCACAATTTTGGTCCCTTTTTGAGTTTTCTGTTGAAAAAGAGACAAAAATAGGGACTAATTTTGCAGAAAATGCAAAATAGGGGGACGAAAATTGCACATAAAACTTAAAAACGAAACTAAAATAGTGGTTTTTAAAATAGAGGGATCAAAATCAAGAAAAAGACAAAATAAGGGGACTAAGTTGCAATTAAGCCTACATTTTTTTTAATATGTGTGAAAATGTCAACTATGACATTTATTTTGGGACGGATGAAGTACTATTTAATAAATAATTAAATATATCAAAATTAAATGGTATCATGTGATTGATTGAAAGTACACTACCTAAATTTTTGCATGGATAGAGAAGTTGTCCCCAAATTAAAATATATAATAAATATACATTGTGAGTATGAGACAGGGTAGATACTAAAGTACTTGTATCCACACTCTGAGTGTGACACTTCTATTCGTTTATTTTAATACATAACTACTTCTGTCCATGCCCATATTTATTTTGTATGTTTTTCCCTATTCGTTGTGGATATTTTTTACGGGTACTCATTAAATATATATACAATTGTCATTCTTACTTTGTACCAAATATTTCTGGTATTTTATAGTTTTAAGTAAATTTAATTAATGAAAAGAGAAAGCTGATTTCATCAATTACTCTTGATACATTTTCATTATCATAAATGCATAGTAGAAATAGAAATTAATAAAGATAAATTAAGTTGAACAATTAAAAATAAGAAAATAAAGTTCCATTAAAAATTAAAAGTGACTTTTTTTAAAATAAATTTTATTTTTTTCAAATTTAAATAACATTGTGGGACGGAGTATGTATATCAATCACATCCATTAACAAACATTATCACTAGAATATGAGATTTTGTCTTGACACCTCCTACTTAAACCTGACACCTCTCAATATCAGGACTTTTATTCTATTATCTTTGCATATAAAAAGTTATTTCACTATTCAATGGTAACATTTCGAATTTTTCCAGAAATTATGCATTTTACAAGATTATTCGAGCCAACAACCGAATGTTTACAAGTATACCTTTTTGTCGGCAATTTATATTTTATATCGAATATTTCAACAAAAATATGCATTTTACAGTGTTTTTTAAAATGTCCAGTAAAAACTCCTGTTTTTCATACACTTTTACTGGATATTTTGAAAATACCGGTAAAAACTCATGTTTCTCATGCATTTTTACTAGATATTTTGAAAAAATCGATAAAAATGAATATTTTGAAAAGTTCGTTAAATTTCATACAAGCATACTGAAGATTTCAAAATATCCAGTAGAAGAAAATGTTGAGATGGCTAAGCAGATTTTTCGAGAAATTTGGGGAAATCATGTTGATTTTTGGATTTTTCAAAATCTAGTAGTTTATATTCCTTCATTTTTTTTGTACTGAAGACCAGAGGAATGGACGACACGACTGCTTCTAGACATAATGGCAAAGCTGAAAATAGGTCTCATGTGATGGCATATGATATCGAGGATTGGCATATTCGAGCGGGGAGGGTAGCCCCGACTGGTTCTAATTGGAGTAGGATGGCTAAGCAAACACACGCACCTCGCATTATATAGTGTAATGGAGGTAAAGCTGATGGACGGGTCATAGATATTGTTGATGAGCCCGATGCTACGATTGTTGAAGATGTTTATACAGCAGCTGAGGAGGTGGAAAGGTCATGATGACAAGCAGGTGGTGGCTGAGAGAGAGGTGACCCATCATACTCAGATGATGGAGTCATTGGTTCATATGAAGGTGTCTCCTCAGGCTAATATAGACGTGACTCCTCAAGCTCATATGGAGGTTATTGCTCGAGCAGATACAGAGGCGACTGTTATGGCTAATATAGAAGTTACTCCTCCGACTAATAAGGAGGTGATTTCTTCGGGTTCAACGGAGCCGTCTGCACACACTGATGGAAGGTTTCGTGGAGGGCCCAATGATAGTTTCATGCTCATCTTATTTTTCATTCATGTAGTTGATAAGTTGAAAGTAACTAGTGATTTTTACTTTGTTTGTTACAGGATCACCCGATGCTCAAGGTGTCCACCCACGGGGCGAAGCTAAAGAAGTTCTTAGATGTCGAGATACATCCGGAGGTCATGGAGATTGTCGATGATTGCGATATCCTTTCATTAGTGGATTATTTGTTAACTAAGCCCAGCGTTCCACGATTGTCAACTTTTGTTGAGTGATGGCATAAGGATACATCTTCCTTTTATCCTCCATTTGGTGAGGTGACGATTAGTTTGGATGATGTCTCCTCCCTGTTCCATCTCCCTCCAAGTAATTTCTTCACGGCTCCTCTCATTAACCAGGAGATTGCATGTATTAATGTTATACAAGACTCGGGACGTTAATTAGGTGCATGTGAGAGAGGATTTAAAGGTTAACATGGATGTTCTGTTTCACCTATCTTTGCTCTAGGATAGGTATACAGAGCTAGTGGGACAGGCTATGTATAAGGCAGATGCTAGGATACACATGTTACATCTTATACGGTGTATTATCTTAGCGGATAAGTCTCATGTATAAATTGATGCAAGGTACATTTCTCTATTTATTAACCTTACTTATGCCAGTTTGGCATGGGGTTTGTAGCATTGATTGTGCTATATTCTGCACTTGGAGAGGCGGATGTCTTTAAAACAAGGCACTTTGTCATTTATATGAGTCTAATTTAGGTATAAAGTTTTTATATCTTATTAATTTAGTTCTTCATTATGACATTTGTTTATTTTCCTATGTTCTTGTCTAGAGTTGAATATACGAGTATTTCTCATCCATTTGTGATAGGCAAGTTACTCCTACAACTGTTGGATCCACGCGGGTCAAAAGATAGAGGAAGAGGATTGATGTGTTGACTTTAGACGATGTCATCTAGAATCTCTACGTCCACCTACAACTGTTGGATTCACACTGTTAAAAGACATTACTGTCATAAACAAATATTGAGACTTCTAAGATATTTTTCACAATAGAGGATCTCTATTTACTCAAGTTTAGATTCATTATGGAGCACACACCACTGTCGATGCTATCACAACCGTACAAAAATGTAGATAAAATCACAAATGTGAAAATTTAAATTATAGGATTTTTTGTAGCCCATCAAAAGTTCAGTAACTCTGCATAAGCTTTTCAAAAAACGTGTAATTTTATACTATCACATTTTTCAATATTTTAGAAAAAAATTCGGTAATCCATGGTGTTTCTAAAAAAAATCGATGTTTTTCCATGCACCAATTTTTTTATAAAATCGATAATATGCATACCAGAATTTTAGAATAGACTTCCGAATATTTCTATTTCTAGGATTTTTTGTGCATTATTTTTGGTAAAAATTTGACAATTTTTTTGGATATTATAGAAAATTTGGAGTTGCCAAGCATGAGTGAGGAGGTGGCAGCACAATATCTTTTAGGGTCTCAATTTTTGGCAAGAGAGATTATGAGTTATGACTAGAGCTGGAAATTTTCATTTTTAAGGCGAAGTAATGAATTCAATTTTCAAACAAAAATTATGAATTCGAATAAAAATTTACACTGCAACATCGTTTTTTTAACCATTTAAACTCTTTGTTGAAGAGATAAAGATATTACATGCATGAATGAAAATATGACACGATATTATGTATAAAAACAATAATTCAAACCAAATGCTTATTTTTGAAAAAATCACTCCTGAATAAGAGAGCATCTTAGCATAAAAGCTTGCTCTTGTCATTTTCAGACAAAAAGCACATGATTCATCATCCCAATAATATGAATACAGAATACATCACAAATATTACTGTGAATTAATTTATTACTCCACTTTTCAACTCAAAACATCTCACACAGCTATAGGTTCTGTTGCTTTCTTCAGCCATGCATTTTCAGCTTCATCCAGATACGGCGCCAAAATATCTCTACACTTTGAATGATACGAGTTCAACCAATTTATCTCTTCTGGAATTAGAAGGCTCAGATCAATCAACTTTGTTTGGTATGGTGCCTGGACGAGAAACATCAAAACACTTGCACCGTGAAAATCCAAACAAACATGTAATATGCTCAAAGGAATACATGGCGTACGACTTACCCAGGTAATATGCTCAAACGATAAGTAACCTTTACCGCCGAAATTAAATTTTGTATCAGCCTCGTTGACAATAAGCACGTTCTCCAATCTTATTCCAAATGATCCATCCTCATAGTAACCGGGTTCTAAAAGACAATTCAAATGAATAAAACCAGATAAATTGATGTGCCAATCCATTAGGCCGTAGCACAGGCTATAACAATATCAAGTGACTAACCATCTGTAACAGTCATTGAAGATTGCAGAGGTACGTTTCGTGCTCTGAAACTGATTAACTGAGGTCCTGCACAAGTTATGTGATATTAAATTTAAATTTTTACTTCGAATTGACTTGAACCAAGGACTGTAATAGTTCATATACATACCTTCATGGACATTCAGGTAGGATCCAACACCGTGACCAGTTCCATGTCGAAAATCAAGACCATCCTTCCACAAAGGAATTCGAGCAAGAATATCAAGTTGGTGACCTACAAGAATAGTAAAAAGAGGGAAATGGGAGCTAAGTTCTCGTGTTTGAAATCGAGACTAGCTCAAATTATGCCCAAAGAACTTGACACAAAATAGTCGAATTGTGTAATACCATTTGTTCCATTAGGAAATCTAGCATTTCCCAACGAAATGTGACCCTTTAGGACCTGCACCAAGTTCAGAAAACCAAGCAACTTAACTTCGAGGGAAAAATTTGGATATTGTATGATTCTTGATATAGTTTTGAAACCATACGATCTTTAGAAAAAGTAAATAAATGCACTTACTGCTGTATAGCTTGCTTTTTCATGATCCGAAGGTCTCCCGAAATGTACTGTTCGTGTAATGTCAGTTGTTCCGTCCAGATACTTCAGAGACATGAACAATTATCAATATACATAAGTGGATATCATGATTAGAATTTAGAATACACCAAGACAATAAAGTTTCACTGATAAATAACAATTTCAACAGACTTCAACAACTGTCTATAACGGATACTAGACAGACCTGGGCTCCAGAATCAAAAAGATATATTTTGTCAGGATCGAGCTCGGCGCATGTTTCTGCCTCTGGCTTATAATGACATATAGCAGCATTTGGGCCAACTGCAGAAATAGTAGGGAAACTCAATCCTCTGAAATTCTGAAAACAGATTCATAAAACGAAGTTAGAATCGAACAAACTGCACTCTCTAACATGCAAGCATATCTACTTCCATGCATTCATATTACATTTGGTTTATATGGAAAAAAAAAAACATTTTTCCTTGCTACTTCATTTCTCCTCTTCAAATAATATACTAAGCAAACGCATTCAAATTTCAATCCTAATATGCTTGAGAAATATTGTAAAAATTAAAATTTTAGCTTTATTGGAAAGATTGAAACAGCTTTTCTCAAATGCTTATTTCAGAAAGCAAAACATTTGGCAATTACACGAGTTTTTTCCTTGACACAATCTTTTTGCTAAGAACTTATCCAAAAGAATACATAATTGTTTAGTTGACTCCACCTCTTTTGATGCTCTAAATTCTTCAAGCTTGTCACTTACGGTCACCTCAGTCAATTTCACAGATTGCCTGCCATAGTTTGAAAATTCACGTAAGCATGGTGGACTTGTTTGTTATTTAGTAGAGCTCACATGAATTTTACTCAATAACAAAGTGTTGAAAGAGCGTGTTAGAAAATATAATAAGAGGATACTTACAAATTTTTATCCTTTTTAACGGTATTCTCCTCCGAAAAGTATCCAGATGCTCCATAAATATCCTGCATCTGCACATTGAACCAATATTCTGCATTATTAACTGACACCTCAGATCTTGCCGCATAATTTGGCCGATTCAAAAGAAAAAGAAAATATCATAATTAAGAGAAAAGAGAGTAAATGCCCTCGTCCAAAAATTAAAATATATCTAGAGACAACATTCAAATGAAAACCTTCTTTTCCAGCCAAACAAGATATTGCACAACAGCCGCGCCATCACGAATATGTGCCTTTCTTAACCCATCCAATTCCACCGGGTTCTACAAGTAATAAAGTAATTAACAGTAAGCGAAATTGTATGTGATAAAATGAAAATAATTGAAACTTCCTAATCTAACAAGCACTGTTGGTTTGAGAAAACTACACATTAACTTCTCTACTTTGTCAACAATCAAATGTCCTTATAAAAGAGTATAAGAATAGAACCTTTAAAGCTTTTGGAAGAGCCAAAGGTGATTGTTGCAAGAGAACGGTATCAGGGTTCAATTTTGAATACAGAGCATAACAGCAGGAAGCTGGATCAGCCCATATGAGGTTGCTACTCTCTTCTCCTGTTTGATGTTTACCATTTACACTCTTGGCAGTAGACGCGGAATCAAGCTCATTAGTCGCAAGCAATGCCACGTCTACGCTTACTTCTGTATACTCTTTAATTTCAATTCCATTCTCCTCCAAATGAGTTTTTACCTGGACATAATTTTCAATAAGTTGTATTTCCAAATTAACACCTCCTAATCTAAAGGTACTAAGATCATAAATGAAACTACTGGAACTGACCTCGTTAGAAACCTTTTGCTTGTCCACATAAATGAAGGCAGAATTGGACGTCACAATTGCAAATGCGTGAGCAACGGGACAGTAAGCCACATCATTTCCACGAATATTATACAGCCAAGCAACCTGTATTGGGTGACATTGAATAAAATGGAGAAAAAAATCTTTAAAAGGATGAACATTTGAGGAAGAAAATACCGCCTGATTAAAAACAAAAATTCAGGGAAAGAAACTATTAAGAGGATACACTCACTTCATCGAGTGCTGTTACAACTAATCCTTGAGCATGCTCCTGTGCAAACTTTTTTCTCAAATCTTGCAACTTATCTGTGACAGGGCGACCTGCAAAATTTAATGGTTGTATAACGACAGCGTTAATCTCTGCAGGTGGACGACTTGTCCAAATTTCATCTACCAAATTTTTTGTTGTTTGGACTAGCTTCTGGTGTTTTTTGGCAAAGGCGCGTTCCCATCTTTGAGCAGTATCAATTGATATGCACCAAGGGTCAACCCCAATTGCTGCATCTTTTGGCAAGTTCTAGTAAATGGAAATGAATTATTAGTACACCATCCCATACAAAAAATCATAGATAAAAAAAATGATTTTCTAAAGTCTCACATCAGCCATCCAGATATCTACAGCAGGATCTTCACCGAGACGCATGAGTTTCCATTGACCACTAAGTTGTTGTTCAGCTTGCAAAAAATAACGTGCATCGGTCCAAAGTAGTGCTTCATCCTTTGTTATAAGTGCCAAACCTGAACGCCATTTAAAAAAATGAAAAACACGAAAGAAAAACACTTCACTATTTATTCATGTTTGGAAATTGAAATACATAAGACCATGGCATCACTAAAATAGCAAATAACAAGTGCAACTAAAAATTTTAACAACAACAATAAGTCTTATCCCGTTAAGTGGCATCGTCTACATAGATCAGACGACACCATAATGTTCTATCATATATCATGTTTCTATCTTACATTGATCGCTAAATCTTAATAGTCCCTCTTATAAATTTATAGGTCTTCCTCTGCCTCTAGAAATTTGTTTACCATTTATCTGATCTATTTTCCTTACAGCAGAATCTACATATCTTCTCTTTAAGTGAATCTGATTAGTAATGTTTACTTCTACCGAAATCACTCCCCTTTAAAATGGATCACAAATATGATCCAAACATGTGTGCCGCTAGTCGATCATTTGAGCTAACAGACAAAGAAAAAGTGGGATTGTGCCATGAGTGAATATCAGTAATAATAAGCAATCACTAAGATAGTTAGTTATAAGTCATCATTAGTCTGTTACAAGCACAACAATTTATCATCTATCAAGTGGTTATGTTGGTAGAGTTGGTTAGTAGTTTTTATCATTTTCAGATTGCTTTACCGTTTGATTATTTTACTAAAAATGTTTCATTCCATCACATACACCTCAAACTAGATGGAACAAAAATTAGAGAATTGGATGGAATGGAAGGGATTTCATCCTGTTCCATTCCATTCCATTCCATTCCATCAATTATTTGCAAATCCAAACAATGGAATCTCTTTTGTCACCACTCCACTCCATTCCATTCCATCTCATACCACTCATCCAAACATACCCTAATTTTCAAAAAAATCATTTCGATTCTACGTATTTCTAGTCTTTTCAGTGAACAACACTCAAAAGTTAAAACTTAACTTACATCTAGACATGTATTAATTATCATGCAGTTTACACTTATTTATAAGATAAGTTAACAAGGATAAGTTACATCTACAAATACACTGAATCAATAGTATTATTTTTTATTAATATTTCCAACAACTCATAACTGCTGAAGTAAACAAAAAAACAGAGAAATACTGAAACCAAAAGGTACATTAAAACCTGAACGAAGACAAAGACTATTTTGATCATCACATCAATTCTCTAAACCCTAAATTCATGTATGGTGAAGCAATAAAAAAAAACAAAAAAACTAAAAACTAAAAAAAACAATAGAAAACACGAGTTTATTGTTGATTGGATAGAAACTAACCAGCACTTCCGGTGAATCCAGAAACGAAAGCGCGACGCTTGTCTCGTGCAGAGACATATTCACTCTGCAAATTGAAAATTCATTTCATAAATAAAATAAATAAGAAATAAAATTGATTAGAAATAAAAGATGGAATTAAAAGAGTAAATTAAAAAAGAATTAAAGGATTGGATCTATGAAATGAATTCATAATTGAGTAACCTGGTGATAATCTTCAGATGGAACGATTAAGGCGTGAAGAGGTGGAGAGTGAGAAGCCATTAAAGACCTCAAAGAAGAGAGTGTGTCTACCATTTTTTCGTTTTGGTTTCTCAGTCTTACCGCTTATGACTTTGGAGATTTTCTGTAACAAATGACAAATAAAAATGATGACAGGTCTATATAGAGTTAGTGTAAAGTACAACAGTTCACTTTCAAAAGTAAAACACTTTGTTCAGATCCGACTTCTGGCTCGGGTATTTAATTAATCTAACATTTTAATCAAATACATTAATACTCTTTTTAATATTTACATATTTTTAATTAATTTTTTTTTAATTTTTTAACCCACCTTATGTTTTTTTACGCACCATATAAATTTCTTAAAATGTTTCTCAATATTAAAAATATATTTTTGAGACGCATCAAAATTTTGGAAATTTGAATTTTGGTGAAGAAAATCCTACGTGCTTTAAACTAACTGAAAATACAACTACACGTAATAATTGTATTTTCAGTTTGTTCAAATTCTGTTAAGGAGCCACTATTTGACAATACTGATTTGTGTCTTAAAATATCATTTCTCATATGATATACATGAATCATCAAAATTGAAGCAAATGCAAACAAAAAAAACTACCAAGCAGCTCGTGAATTCATTCATACGCTTGTATGAAAACGATGTCTCAAACTTATGAATGAATGTTTGTTTGAATTGTAGGACTAGTTGCCTTCTTTTATTTGGTTGGAAGACCTTTAGCTCTCAGAAGAGCTCGAAGCCTCTCTACAGCCAAGCTCTGAAAGTTTCGATTGAATGTTTGAATGTTTGATCCCTTTGCATGTTTTATAGCCATAGTAAGTAGAATGACAATGAATTAAACTAACTCGAAAGTAGTTCAAAATTCGATTCACAAATTAAATTATTGAACTAGGTTCATAAACCAAGTGAGCTGAATATGAGTTAAAAATTAAGTTCGTTAACTAAATGAGATGAACTTGAACTATACATAGTTCGATTTGTTAAGTTCATGAGTCAATTCGATTATATATTAGATAGATTATATTTTCTTTAAGACTAGCATAAAGAATTATATTTTCAATAAATCTTAGTATCATATTTTCTTTTAATCTAACAGTTTTAATTGATAATATATTAAAATCAATTTTACACTAACTCTATTTAGACATGTCATCATTTTCTTCTTTATGTAATATGATACTCGATTCACTAACTCTATGAGTCAATTCGAATATATAATATGATACACTAAAATTCTTCTCTTTTGTTTTAATTGATGCAAATAAATCTTAGTATCATATTTTCTTTTAATCTAACAGTTTTAATCGATTCGTTAGGTTCATGAGTCAATTCGATTATATATTAGAATTATTGAGAATATAATTTTATTTCTAAATCTTAGTATCATATTTTATTTTAATCTAACAGTTTTAATTGATAATTTATATTCTCAATTGAGCAAAATATTTCTACAAATAATTATACAAATAAAATTAACATCGTATAAATTCCAATCTTATAACTTTTATTTTATTTCTATATTTTTATTTAAAAATATATTAATTTAAAATGTCATATATATATATATATATATATATATATATATATATATATATATATATATATATATTAATTTAAAATGTCACACACACCCATATAGGGTCCCTTAAGTTATTTAATTGTAACAAATCAGTCCTCTATGTTTTTTCTGCTACATGTGGGTGAGACCTTTATGTTAACTAACGTCTTCACCCTTGACCTTTTTTCTGCTTTATTTTTTTCTATTAATTTTATTTTAACTTCTAAAATTCATATTAAATCCATTTTTTGTCCAAAAATTATGAGAAAATTCCTAAAAATATTTCTTCTCATTTTACACTTCGTGTAATTTTATAAAAAAATTATTTTCTGTTTTACTATTTTTCTTTAATTTCTTCTTTTGCGTGCATTTTAATTAGTTTAAAAATATTTTTATCCACTAAAAAATTCAGAAAATTTTATTATATGATCCAATGATGATCTCTGATCTATGTTAAGTGAGATATCAGTACCATTAGTGTCACTTCTGCTTTTTCGAAAACAAATTTGGGAAGAAGGTCAACGGTGCAGACGTTAGTTAACATAAAGGACTCACATGCAACGAAAAAAACATAAAAGATTAACTTGTTACGATAAAATAACTTAAAGGACAATGGTGGTAATTTAGCCCATATATATAGGGATAGGATCAAATGACACCAAGGTGTCAAAGTTTAATTTGACACCAAATTTCAATCGTTAAAAAAATTGATCAAACGATCATATTAAATAAAACAATTAAAAAATATATACAACCTATTTTTTCTCCTAAAAATTAGACTATTTATAACACCGTTTGATTGACTGCTATTAACATTTAAGATTTGGGGTCAAATTAAACTTTGACACCTTGGTGTCATTTGATCTATATATATATATATATATATATATATATATATATATATATATATATATATATATATATATATATATATATATATATATATATATATATATATATATATATATATATATATATATATATATATATATATATATATATATATATATATATATATATATATATATGACGTATCATATGAGAATGACATTTTTATGTGAGAATATAAGAATGAATCTGAATCATTAGATTTTAATAATGAAGCGGTCGGGATGGCAACGGGTGCCCGCGGGTGCGGGTTTTATACTACCCAAACCCGAACCCGAAATTACCACCCGAACCCGAACCCAAACCCAAAAGCTATTCGGGTGAAAAAATAACACCCACGCCCACACTCGTTGGGTTCGGGTTTTTTCACCCAACCAAAACCCGCAATAAAATACATAAAATATATTTTTCCTACAATTTTCTTACAACTTTCCACAAAATATATATATATATATATAATATATATATAATATTATATATATATATATATAATATTATATAATATATATTATATAATATATAATATATATATATATTATATAATATATATTATATAATATATATATATATATATATATATATATATATATATTCGGGTGTGATTTCGGGTTTCGGGCGCGGGTTTCATACTACCCAAACCCGCACCCGAAATATCGGGTGACACCCGAACCCGAACCCAAACCCAGTCAACTCGGGTTTTCACCCGTTGACTCGGGTTCGGGTGCGGGCGGGGCCCGTGGGTTTGGGTCTGTTTGCCATCCCTAGAAGCGGAGAGAAAAAAAGATTGACACTTAATCTCCATCATTTATTTTAAAATCTAATGATTCAGATTTATTCTTATATTCTCACATAAAAATGTCACTCTCATATGATACGTCCTCTCTCTCTCTCTCTCTCTCTCTCTCTCTCTCTATATATATATATATATATATATATATATATATATATATATATATATATATAAAGTTCGTGATGAACTCGAACTCGGCAAATTCTCAACGAGTCGAGTTTAAGCTGGAAAAAAAGTTCATCATAAACTTGAACTCGGTCAATTCTTAACGAGTCGAGTTTGAGCTAGAAAAAAAAGTTCATCATGAACTTGAACTCAGTCAATTCTTAACGAATCGAACTGAGCTGAACGAGTTCGACTCGACTCATTTCCAACCCTAATAGCAAGACATTAAAGATACTGATATACTGTAGAATACCAAATCGAAAAATGTATTTCCGATTTCAAAACGGAGATGCATCTCCAGAACTAACTAAAATCTAATAAAAAAAGGTGTGTTCCAGAAATGCATTTCCGATTTCTTAGGAACATTTTTGGAATTCCATAGAGCGGTTTTTACCCCTATAAGGTGGAATAAGAAATTCTCTATTTTTTCACCAATAAGTATTCCGCCCGATAGATCTACTAATCTGGTTCAGGATTTCATACTGCTCTGAATCGCAGTTCTGGCATGAACTATTAATTTTTATCTTATTAATTATTCATTTTAAATGTTTTAAATTTATTGTTTAAATAATTATGATATTATGATTTAGGGTTTATCTTCTCCATTAATTTTTTCTCTTTTTTTCTCTTCTATCTCATCTCTTTCTTAATTTCACTCTTACTCATTATTAAAAAAACAAAAACAAAAAAATCAAGAGACTGAATGAGATTAAGAGAGATAAAGAGAAAGGTAAGGGAAGGAGAGAAAATTAAGGGAGATGATTCAAAGTTTTTAGATGTTAAAATTGATTGAATTTAAAAATACAAAAAATTAATTTTGTGAATGAATTAAAATAATTAATTAAAATTATTATTAAACATATTTATTATCTTTCTGAGTTTAATTGAGTTTAATTGAAATACATTGACGGTGTAAAGAAATTTTACACTATCAATTAATCACAACTGTAAATTAGTTTAAAATATTTGACTTTTATTTAAGTATTACAATTGAATGGTTATGGTGTATTGATGGTGTAAAAAAATTTACACAGTTAGTGCAAATCAATTAAACTCTATCTTTTTAAATATATATTTAATAATACTATTATTGTTAAGAATTTTGAAATATTAATAATTAAATTTAAATATATCATATACAATTTAGTATTAAAATTATGATTTATAATTAATTTATATGTATAGGTGGTGTAATTTTCTATATTTTCAATTAATTTTAATATTTAAATGGATCGTCGCTATTAGACGATGGGATTCGTTGAATTTAGTGCAATGAAATTAGAAAATAAATTTAAACTTATAGAAGATAAATATATTTGTGAAGGTAATGTGTTCCTAATTAAAAATAAATAAAAACTTGCATATATGAAAATTCATTCTCGAGACACTTGATGTGTTAAAAGTAATGGAAAATTAACACACAATAACAAATTAAAATGAAGTAAATATAAAATCCTTCAAACTTGTAAGAATCTTGAGGATCAACGGCAAATATATGACATCAAATAGAACAAATAAATGTATGAGAAAACACTAGTATTTTAACACGTAAAACTCCTAAATATGGAAGTAAAAACCACGAGTCGTCCAGACAAAGAAATAGCTCCAGTCTAATCAAATAAGGGTACAAAAGAGTTTTAAAGTGATTCACAAACTAATGCAAACAATCTCAAAATCACAAAGTAAACTAGCTTATAAATAAGAATCAAGAAGCTCGAAAATTACCGAAATTTGCACTTTCAGATCGAAGCAGATTTCTCTCAACTCAAACTTCATTTTAAAGAACCGAACAGTTAAAGGTAGATACAGGTGTTGCGAACATTCCCTTATAATTTGAGCTCAATCTGATGATTAACGAATTCGGAATCGCCGATTTAGTGAGACTGGTTGTAGAAAAACGGAAATAGGGTTCTCTCTTTTGTTTCTATCTCTCACAATCCTAAATTAACTTTCTCCATTTTAGTAAGTGATATAAATGGAATAACATATTTGGGCTTTTCTCCACATTGGAAGGAAGTCCAAACCCAACAAATCTCCCCCTCACAACTATGTGGAGAAAATTTCCAAAACGACGATATCATAACAAGCTTCAAGCTTCCCTCTTGATAATGCTTTAGTCATCATATCAAAACTATTATCATATGTATGAACTTTAACTAACTCCAACAACTTAGTATCTAAATACATCCTGTATCCAATGATATCTCACATTAGTGTGTTTGGACATATTATGAAAAGTCGGATTCTTACCAAGATGAATAGCGATTTGACTATCAATAAAGAACATATATTTGTCTTGAACAAAACCAAGCTCCTACAAAAATTTCTTCTACCATAGTTGTTAGACTTGAGACTTCACACACAAGAGGGGTGAATTGTGTGGTTCAGAAAAAATATTTTTCAAAAACTTTGCAGAGTGAAATTAGAGTTTAAAAACATTTTAAATATTTAGTAGCGAAGAAAATAATTTGCAGAAAATAAATAGCAGAAAAGTAAAGAGTTAAGGGAAAATAAGAACACCGAGAATTATAGAGGTTTGGCCAAAAACAAAAGAGCTTACTCCTTTCCCTAAGAACTGGTCTTGAGAGTTTCCAATAAACTTGAGAGTTGTTAATAGGATGTACTCGCGAACTCCCTTATACAAGGAAAAAAGGTTGACCTCCAACTAAACAATACAAGACTTTGGAATATGGCAGTTTGAGTATTCACTTCCAAATGGTAGTTTGAAATGGTTAGTCTTCTCTCCACAAACAAGAACCTTAGAGCGGTTAGTCTTCAAACTTCTTAAACCTTGCAAGCTTTTATCACAGGTTGATCTTACGAACCTCAAACATTGGTTTTACACGGGCTAACCAACAACTTGTGAGATATTAATACTGGGCTAATCTCAAACTTTATCCAAGATTTTACCACAGGCTAAGCTTTAACCTAATCTTAGTTTTACCACGAGCTGACCAAGAACCAAAAGAGATTTTACCACAGGAATCTCGAACCTAAACACGGGCTTGATCGCACAATCCTTAAACCAAAGATTTTACGGGTTTAGCTTCTAACCCAAACAAAATTCTTTAAATGGACAATATTCAACCAAAGTATAAAAACAGACACTTGGTGAATTTTACAATTCTACCTTTCAAGAATTACACATTAATTCTCACTCACAAAAGAATTTTTCTCACAAAGGCCCTAAGGCTAAAGTACTAGTGAGAGAAAGTAAAAAATAATTTTAGAGAGAGGGAGAGAGTGAGTTGTGTCAAAACACGATTTTGGACGAAATGAAATGAGGAAAGGGACCTTAATTTATAGGCTAGAGGTTGGCTTAAATAGGAAATTCAAAGAAATGCTTTTTATGACAATCTAATCGACTGACACATGTTTACAATCGATTAGAAGTTTGAAATATAATCGATTGTAAGTTCATAAAAGGAAGGAAAAGATATATAGTCGTTGCACATCATTAAGGCATTGTCCTAATCTCTCGGGACTCAAATTTAAACTGATCTAATCGATTAGACAAAAGTCCTAATCAATTAGATAAGTCAAATTTTGGCCCATAGCTCTTTTGACCACTCCTAATTCATCTGGCTCAACTTCAATATGTTTTTGAAGATATTTTCTTTGGTAAAAACAATTTGAAAATGTATTTTAGTGTGGGTGTATGTGTGTGCGCGCGCGCACTTTAGTCATGCGTTTTTACAATAAAACCCTTATGTTTTACAAAAGATCCACTCACTACTAATTTAGGAGGGTCCTTAGCACTTTAAGACCTTGCTAGATGCTTTCTCTTTTGTAGACACTTGCTTAAGTAGCTTGAGATGAGGCTTTATTTACATTCCATTTGATTACCATCATTGGATTGTCAAGTCCATCAAACCCTAATTCTTAGGTTTGCATCTGTATCCGCTAAATCGTTTATGATTGACTTGTTAGAAGATATTAGTTTTCACCATCAAAAGGTAATGTCATTGTTAAAAGCATTACACCTGGAAAAAAAGGTTCCACATTCTCCCCTTTTTTATGATGACAACACATCTCTCTTGGGAGGTGGTAAAAGAAAACAATGCATATATGTTTAGAGTAGATAAACTCCTCATGAGTTAAATAGAGAGTATACTCTACTCCATTTGAGAGTATACTTCTCCCTCTTTGTCAAAATCAAAAAGGCGGGTAAAGATGCATTGTGAAAATAAATATGCAAATAGTATTATTTTAGACATATAGAGAAGGAAAGCAAACACTCATATTCTAAAGAAATTTAAAATACATAAGGGACTTTGCTAAATTAAAAGTACATGGAAGAAAATAATAAGAAAAAAACATCTAAGAAACACTTAATTCATCACAACATCATCATCCTCACTAGAAATTGTTGGAAAGATAAGACTATTTCTTGCCATTTTCTTAACGAGCTTGTTGATCTTTGCATTCATCTTCCTTTGTGCATCATAGAATTCATTAAGGGTGTTGGATAGAGAAGTGTTTCTCCGCTCATTTGCTCTTCTTGGTAGATAAGGGACGAATTCTCCTTCTTGAATTCCATATTTTATTTTGCTTATGATTTCGTGTCCTACCTTTGTGTGTATACAAATGGGTTCTTCTTCTCCAAAACCATAGCTCGAGTAGTTTAGTATTTTGGTGACTAGTTCGTCATAGGGTAGGATATTGGTTTTCCTTTTTCTATCAAGCATATGGTAAAGAAGATCAATTGCCCAATTTTTTATGACTTGGTTTTCCAAGTACCAGACAACAGGGATGTCTAATTTTTGGACGGTGTTGTAGTTACCCTTCCTTGGGAACAACACATGATTCATCGTATAACGCCCTGATTTATTTAATTAATTAATTATAGTTGATTGTGTGATGTTGTATGCTATTTGGTACTTTGGTGTGTTTGGGGAGCCTCTTCGGTGTAAGGTGATAACCTTTAGAAAATTAGAATTGGAAGTGTTGGGGGTGTGTGAGTAATTGTGTGACTAATTAGAATTTAAATAGATTAAATAATATTAGTAATAATAGGATTAAATAATTATTTAGTTTTTATTTTATTATTTTATTAATAAGAGAATAATAATATAATAAGGGAATTAGGGGTTAGTGAGGTCATAATCTGACAGTACGTGAAAAGAGAAGCAAAAGAGGTTAGAGCAAGGCTACGGCTTGATGAAGAATCTCTATTGTTAGAGGTCGAGAAGCTTTTGCTAGGAATTCTAAGGTAAGCGTGGAATTCCAATCTTCTAAAGGGTTGGATAATGATATGTAGGGTTGGGGATTATGGATTGCTATGGTTATTTGTATTCTGTTCATGTTTGTGATTATCCTATGTATGATTGAATTCCATTGATGAATGATGTGTTGTTGTTGAATGTTGTAATTCTGTATGTTATTGGGAATGGAATCGTAATTGTTGTTTGCTCAATGTTTCAAGAAAAATTGGGGAATTTGGATGGGTGAAAATTGGTTTTTGTACTTTGAAAATAGCAGAATTTGCCTATGTCGCAGTGGTAATCGGTTACCACTACTTTTTACAATTGCGATGCCATTTAAAATTTTTGAAAATTCGAAGGCGTAATTGATTACCAATATTGGTGTAATCGATTACGCAATGCAATTTCAGAAAATCTGGGTTCTGGAAAACAGGTGTAATTGATTACACCCCTGGGCGTAACCGATTACAGCCTTGAAAATTTGGGCAATCTGGGCAAGTTATGAGTGTGTAACTGGTTACCATTGTGGGTGTAACCGATTACACCTCTGTAGGCAGAATTTTATGAAACTTCAAAAATTTGTATCTTGAGTTTTGAGTGTTCGTTTGATGCGCTGTTTGAATATGTGGAAAACTGATACAATTTTATGGCATGAAATATGATTTTACATAAACCTTTAGATATCCTCAAACACTTTGCTTGAAACACAACAGTTGACATTTTCCATCATCATTCATGCTTAGATCAGAGACTTCGTAAATATTGTATACTTTAGAAGTATACTTTTTCTTGCACACCTTTACTAATAATCAAAAAAACTTCAAGTTGCAAAGCACGCCTACAAAACATTAATATTTCGCCTTTTGTGCCCATGTCTTCTCGGGCCTAGGTGCATTAGATATAAAAGATATAAGGTTGTTATCTTTAGATCTTTTCAACTTATCAAAACAAAAAGGTTATAAGTGACTTATTCTTCTATAGTGTGTGCACCTATATATTGGACGCTTCTTTCCCTTATGATCTATGTTTTTTCTATACTTTATTTCCTTTTTAAATTCTAAACCATTTTTATTTATGAAGGATCTTTGACTAGATAAAATTAGGTCAAATTTATTTTTCCCTTGGGTAAGTTTTCCTAGGGTTTCATTTAGATCATTTACTTCTTTTATAAGGGAGTCACACCGCTTTCTTCATTCAAATTTCTAAACTTAGTAATATCTATTTTGAAAGAATTATTGATTTCCTTAAGATATCTTAGGGATTCCTTAAGACCTAGGGCACACTCTCTTAGTTTAGCATTTTCTTGCTCTAATTGATAACTTATTATAAATAGTTGAGCATAAGATGGTTTGATACGTGGAGTGGTATATCCCTCGTAGGATGCCTTTAAGCAAATTTCATATTCTTCGTTGGAAGAGGATTCTATAATATTTATCCCCGAGGTTGATGTCTCTCCTCCTCTTCTTCGTTCGAGTGTTGAATAAACTTCTTCATCTTCT
The DNA here is from genome assembly GCF_029867415.1 of Vicia villosa. NCBI lineage: Eukaryota > Viridiplantae > Streptophyta > Magnoliopsida > Fabales > Fabaceae > Vicia > Vicia villosa. The sequence continues at coordinate 131,047,342 of NC_081181.1, read as the reverse complement.
TTGTCATTCCTTGAACAGGAGGGTCCTTCATTTAATGCTGAATCTTCTGAGGATCGTTCAACTACTGAGTATCTTCTTTCAAATGATTGCATAGGAGTTGTATGATAGGAGTATGATGAGGTTGTTGAGACTTTGTTACTCACATTATCATAAGAGTAATCAAAATAACTTACATATATGTGTTGTTTGTCTTCAATAATCATGTTGGGTAATAGGGTGCATGCATATATGGTATGTTTGAGGATTTTTATGTGTTAGCCTCCCATGAACACATATAATTGCAAATTGATATTGGAGCCCTCTAAATGTTAGCTTCACATCCTCTCTAATTGATTCTTGATGATGCATAAAAAAGTTTCTCTTTCCTCCCCGCGACATTGAAATAACCTTGATAAATGTAGCCCACTCACGAAACATGCCATCAACTAGATAATACCCTATATTGAATAGTGGGACTCTGTTCTTCCAAAATACCGCTAAACACTTTGGATTGGTTTAACACACTAATGTCATTGTTTGAACTATCAATACCAACAAATGAATGTCAAATTCACAAGTCTTGTGATGCCACTAGCTCAGGCATGACCGAGGATTTACCATGATCACCACGATAAAATTGTCCTTTCCATACATTGGGACAATTTTTTCTATTCCCGATGAATATAATCAATGGAACCTAGACACTTGGAAAGCCACGTGATTTCTCATTTGTAAAAGATAATCAACCTCATTGTTATTATGTTTTTTCATATACTCAACTGACTACCCAATTTACTCCACCTTACAAATCTCTCTAAGCTCTTAATTGCATTGCTTTCACCAATTCGAATATATTTGTCTACAATGACAACATGAGATTCATATGCCAGCATACAAATAGAAGTGATTTATCTTTGCAACGGTGAAAGATTCATTTTACCAGTTAACTCCATCTTCTTTTGTAAATACTCATAATGATGTCAAGGTTGGTTACAATTTGAAAAAACATGTGTCTATGCATTCAAAACCTTCTTTAAAATTGAGCATCTTTGTTTTTTTAAAAAAATTGTCAATGCTCCGATTAATTTAGGTTCATCTTTTAACAATCATCATGCATACTCAAGATTGATTAATGCAACTACATCTTGAGCCAAAAAACACGTGCATCGACCAATATATCTTTCTTTGAGGTGACATTTTTCTTTCCATGAACAACTTGCTTGTAACACCCAACAAATTTTTGAACAATTCATTTATTCGATGTCATCGAGATTTCAACTGAACGTGTCGCTTTTTCGCAACTGCCCAAAATATTAGTAATAATTGGCAACGGATGTTAACAAAAATTATCTACTTTTTATCAACTCCCACAATTAAATCCGTTAAAACATTAAGTCATGATTGCATAAGAAATATATGCAAATAGCTCTTGAGGTTTCTTTTATCGAAATGTCTCTCTCCTTCAATTATAATATTTTTAAGACCAACTTAAATTGTAATATTATCCTAGCTATAAAATTAAACTCAAAATTTGAGAATAAAGATATTTTTTCTTCATTTGAAATATGATAATTTTTATTAATTAAATAGGAATGAAATATCGTTGTAATATATATTTACACGGACAACCAATAAAATTTCAGTGGGCAAAATACTCTTTTTAGTCCTGTATGTTAACCCCGGGTTCGTTTTGGTCTTTTAACTTTAAAAAATTCCATATTGATTCCTTAACTCTTCAAATCATATCATGTTAGTCCTTTTCGTCAAATTAGCGATGGGAAAACGGTAACACCCCACACATATCACTGCCTAGGATAATTCATTTACGACATTAAAATGGTACATAAAAGTCATACATAAGCAGCGGAAATGGATAAAGTATTAGTACAAGTACCAAAGGCCTAATGTATCATGGCCAAAAACAACTCCCAACAAGGTACAAATACATAATCCAAAAGATACATGAACTGAAAGATACAAAAGAAGGAATCCTCGCCAAGAAACACCGTCGCAAGACTAAGTCATCTCACCCTTGCCCTTATCCTGCCTCGAACCACCTGAAAATATAATAATTGGAATGGGATGAGATTACTAAATCACAGTGAGTCTCCCTATCTTAAGAGTTCACTCGGTTCTACAGGGTTCATACATCAAATGGATCCACTGAGGATCTGGGTTTTCCCTCACGGTCGAGTACAAATACACATATGGGGTACTATCACCATTGGAATTCTCATAACTAACCAATGAGATAACAACAAGCATACAACTAAAACAAACAAGTATGCAGACCCATACCCATGTACGAGGAATCCAGAAGCAAGTTCTACCTATCTACTTAAGCTACACAACCACACCCTCGGTGAGTATCCAAGTGCATCGCATCAAGAGACTTGCACATGTCATAGTGTTATACCCCAAAATTTGCCCACATATTTTTCAAGGAAACTCCAATCTGAAAATTAAGGGTCTCATATAATCATGGATTTTTATTTCAACAAATATCCTGACATATGAAATACTTAGTTTTTAGAATTTTTCTTATACAGTAATTTGGCTTGCAGTTGAATTTATTCTTACGCAAACACCAAATACTGTTTATTACTTCACACATGCTATTTATTTATTTACAGATAAATAGTACTGACACAATTGGTACAGAGTTAAATCTTTTTGCAGGCGCAGAATCAGGAAACTCAGACTGTACTGGTAACAAGTAGATTATTACTATCTTTTGTTTCCCACTAATTTTTGTACTATATTCCATTATTTTCAAAAATCTTTCAAATCTCTTTTTCAAAAATCAAATCTCTCTTTTTTCCAACACTATCATACACTTTCTTTCAAATCTTACTTTCACTCAAATTTTCCTTTTGTACGGAATCACATCATTCCCCAACGTCTCTTTCCTTCTTTCCATTCAATAAATACCTCTCATTCTTCCATAAAATCTCACATCAAATTCTAATTCCTTTCTCAAAATTCCACTTCATAATCCATCTTCTCTTCTTCCCTAACAAGAATGGCAAAATGGATAGAGACACTGTCTCTTGCAGTCATCACCATTGCTACGGTGATCATGACTTTCTTCTGCCTGCATAGTCCTGAGGAGTGTGGACCTGCAATGGTTATGCTCCCAATCATCTACATGTTATTGTTCATAGCATGGGTCATTAATCGTCATTCTTAAAATTTGCAGTATTTCTTATTTCTTAAATGTACCGTTTATTCGTCGTACTATTCAATATAGTATGTGATATTTGTACTGTCAGTATTAAATGTTGTACTATTTGTCATAATATTGCTTAATTACTAAGATAATATTTTGTGTGTTTTCTGCCAGTCAAATATTCCTATTTCTGTGCATTAAATGATTTTCAGGGTTATTATCGGTAATTTTGCCCGCATACCGTAAATATTAGTTATTTATTATGTCTGTGTTTTTCTAACAAGTCATGTAAATAAACTTTCATTTTTCACATAAAACAAAAACAAAAAAAACAACAAAAAAAGAAAATTAACTTTGACTGTTGATTTTTCACTCTAACTGCTACATCAATACCTGAACAGTCAGTTGACAGCCAAACTGCTGGCAGTACAATTCTCAGTGTTTTGTACCATCAATCAAATCAATCTTTCACAATTCAAAATTCCAAGATTTTTGTTCTAGAAGTCTTCTGAATATCAAGCGATTAGCAGAGACTCAACACTGCACAAAAATCAGGTACGCTTAACTATCTCCTACACAAACAGTCCCTAATCAGGGTTTTTCTTGTTTTACAGGAGCAACAAGTTTTTGAGAGCTCAAATGGATTTCATACACATCCATATATCTCAAAGTACCATCATACAAATTTTCAAACTTCAATTCACTCAGACGCACCGTCAGCAGCTCAAACAGTCAACAGACGACCCGTTTGACCAAAAAAGTCAACAGACAGTCAAAAATGAAATTTTTTGTCAAAGTCCATATTTTGTCAAAGGATTCATCATTTGATCATTGGATGATCATAATTCATCAAGGAAAGATCAAAAATCAACAAAACCCTAAGATTCAAAATTAGGGTTTTTGCCTGAAAAGTCAACTCAACTTTGACTGATCATAACTCTCTCATCCTTCATCCAAAAAATTCAAACCAAAGCTTGTTTTGAAGGAAATTCAATTATCTTTCAAATGCCATTGATCCCATGGTCATTGGATTCACCATTTGAAAAATATGATCAAAGACATTACAGGTCATTTTCAAAGTCAACAAAAAGACACTTTTTTCAAAAGGACACACAAGGAGCTTCAAAAATCATTTTGACATGAGACCAAAGACATTGGTTAGAGGACTCTTTGAGGTTTCTAAAAAGTGCAAGATCTCCTTCATATGACAAAAATTGAAGGATTTACACCTTGTTGAAGTTGGCTAAATTTTGGGAAAATGCATGAAATCAACATTGCTCAAAAATGTGTTTTTTCCAAATGGGGCCAAGTTTTCAGCATTCAAACATCATTTCCATGTTACTATGGGCCTCCCACGACCAAGACTAAGCCCATACCTTTTTTTTTATCCATTTTTGCATGATTTTATCTTACTTTAAGATTAAAATTAAAAGGAAATGCATGGATAAATGGTAGCTTACAATCTAAGCATGACTCACCCAAGGAACCTTCAATTTTCTGCAGAGGATTGGTGCACAAGGCAAGAGCATTGAATGGAGTCAAGACTTGGTCAAAAATTCAAGGTTTTTAATATTTAAAAACCAAGTTTTCAACAAAGGCAACTAGCTGCAAGTTAGCTTCAATTCTAAGCACACATAGCTTATAAATAAGCTATCATAGTTCAGCAAACAAGAGGAGACGAGTTCAGAAGCATTCCTAAGCTCATAACACTTGTAATCACTTGAAAAAAATTCAAAGAAAACTTCAAATTCGAATTTTAATTTCAGTCCATTTCAATACAAACTAAGCATTCAAACATCATCTCTGAGCTTCACTGAAACTATTCCAATCATTTCCAAGTCCTAAACATCACTGAATCGAGCTATATAGGCCACGGTTTGTTCAAACTAAAACCAACTTATATCTCATAACACACGCATATTTAACAAGATGTAGATGCATAATTGTGTTTGGTTTGAAGCTCTGGTCGTTTCTGGAGCTTCAATTGGATTTTAATGGATGTTTGTAGCATATACCATTTTAGGGTTTACTTAGCTCAAAATTAGGGTTCTTCATTAGGGCCAAAATTAAAACAAATTAAGGGCAGGGTTACATTCAGTGGAACAAGACGAATCCAATGGTACCATCGCGCTTGATTTCTATGCTTGTTTGACCCTATTCGTTATTTTGCAGATTTAGGGTTCACTTACAATAGCGCTTTTTTACAAAAGCGCTGTAAAAGGCCTTGTCTGAAGGTTGAAGACGATGAGGTGTCTCCCCCTCATTGGTCCAGAAGCGCGCGCGTGTTTTTAAACTTTCCACTAATCCAGTGCTTTGCAGGTGTACTGATCACCACGTGCCTCAATTTCTGGACCATCTGATCTCATTTAATGAATGATTCAACGCGCCAGATCACTCTTCCCCACCATGCGCCCTCACTGATTACCACACAGGATCAGTATCCTTTTATTTTCTATTTTATTTTCTATTTTATTTTAATTTCTTTGTTAAATTAATTAAAAATAGTTTTAAAAATCCAAAAAATACACAAAAAATATTTTTAGACTTCTAAAATAATATATTATTTTCTGAAATAAAAATATTTTATTTTCTTCAAAATTTTAATATTTTTGCATAATTAATTAGTATATATTTATATATTTGCTTTTTAATTATTCTAACCAATCAAAAAATCATAAAAAAAATTGTTCTTTGTGTTAAATATTGTTTATATATTATAAACTAATTTTGTACATATTTTGAATAATTTTCTTTTTAAGTTTTAATTATTTGTATAATTATTTGCATAATTATGTTTTAATTAACTTAAATCAATTTCAAATCAATTTCCAAAAATTCCAAAAAAATTAGTTTTGTTTTAAAATTAATTAACAAATATTTTGTACATATTTTAAACTTAATTTCTAGGTTTAAATCTATTTTCATCTTTTTTTCTTCATTTTAATTTAATTAATCATGCATTAATTATAATTAAAATCAATCATAAAAAATCCAAAAACATGCCTTTTATTTTTCTTGCAATTTAAAATTCCTAGATAAATGTATAGGATGTCAAATTCATGTAAATAGGCTAGTTTACATTTCCTGCATAATCGATGTAATAGCGTAGATTTACTTTCCGCACTTTACATTTCCGCATTTTAATTTCCAGCACATATAAACTGCGTGTATGTCAAAGATAAAATTGAACCGTTAGATCACTAACTTCAAAGATAAATATCTGAATCCAATCACAATCACACTTGCACCTCTTCAGGTAATCCTTTTTCACAATCTTTCAAAATCAAAGTCAAAATTCCACTGTTTTGAGTACAAAATCGAACCTTGCTTTTATATCCGGTGAAAGGATAGATTTTTAAAGGAAATAGGATAAAGACCTTACAACTCAGGGTAGACCTCCTAGTTTGCTTGCTCAAATCAAAACAAACAAAATTCTCATACACTGTTGTTTTTTCAAAACTTTCAAAAAAAAAGACAATACTTTGTATACATCCAAACACGGGTTATTACAAAGTTAACGTTCTTTTCAAAACATCTTTCGAAAGATAAACAAGCATTTTGTATACATCCACACACGGATCATTACAAAATTCAAATTACAAAAGTATTTGAAACCACATATGAGCAATTTCAGAGCAATTGAAAAGTGATCGAAAAACAAGTGAGCTAAGCAAACTTAAGAGCCCATGGATAACCATGGATACAAAGGGTGCTAACACCTTCCCTTTGTATAACCTACCCCCTTACCCAGAATTTCTTAAAGGTCTTTTTTCTGTTTCTTTTATAAACCTTTCCTTAATTGGATAAAATAAAAGGTCGGTGGCGACTCTGTGATATTTTCAAAAAATGCGAAAGCATTAAGCGACAAAAAAGAGTCAGTTCACGTATCTCTACAGATCAGAGGTATGGCCCGGTATTAAAAAAAATCGGAGGTCCACAGAACTGGCGACTCTGCTGGGGATATACTTTCAAAAACAAAATGTTTTCAAAAGGGGTTACCTTAAGAGAATAGATCACTTCGATGTTTTCAATTGATTGACTTGATTGCTCTATTTTTCAAAGGCTTGCTTGGGTATTTTGCTTGTGTGAAAGATTCTAACCCGAATCTCGAGATACCTTAAGTATATGACAATAGACCAAGGAAACTGTACGGCATGTACCGATACGGTTGATCTGGTAGTCATCGTTAGTGCGATACTTTGGTTTATACTGATGTCCCTTGAAAACGATCAAGGAGTATATTAGGCTTCCGAAATGTCATTAAACACTAATTTGTCTTAGAACCTTTTTAGTTGAACTTGACTTGTGGCCTATTAAGTGGCTAGCTTTGAAATTGATCGAAGTTAGTTATCCTCGAGGAATATTTTGATCGGCCGCTCGAGCGCCGTATTGAGATGTTACTTCCAAGGATCATAGAACCCGAATCCTATTCTAGGACAGGTTTTAACCAACTCAACTTCAGTGGGGAGGGTATCACCTATCAGCTCCATGCAAGCCTTTAAACCTAAGGCTATTGTTTGATTTGTTTTTGTGTGCCACATGTTTGCATCATAAGCATATCATTTTTTGCACCAGACACTTCAAGGATCAAAGAGTTTACCTTTGTTTTTGCAGGTAATGGCTCCCGCCACCAAAGATTACATCCGAATCAACATCTCAACGGTACCATCTGAACTAAAAGACTTAGTGTCAGAATTCCCCAGGAATGTTCAATTCACTGAAAGGCATGGTCACCTACTCCATTTGGTTACCTCAAAATTTGAAGAAGACATGATACGGGTCCTGTTCCAGTTCTTTGACCCTGAACATCATTGCTTTACCTTTCCTGATTACCAGTTGGTACCCACTTTGGAAGAATTCTCTGAACTAATTGGATTGCCTGTTCGAAATCAATTACCTTTCACTGGTTTAGAAAGGATTCCAAAACCTGAAGTCATTGCTGCTGCTTTACATCTGCGGAAATCAGAAATCGAGTCCAATTGGGAAACAAAGAGTGGAGTTAAGGGTTTACTTGCCAAATTCTTATTGGAAAAGGCTCGACTACTGCTAGAAAACAAAAGTTATCCAGCTTTTGAGGAAGTTATGGCACTTTTGATCTATGGGTTGGTTTTATTCCCAAATCCCGACCAGTTCATAAGTGTACACATCATCAACCTTTTCCTAATCCGTAACCCGGTACCAACATTGCTGGGAGACATTCTACATTCTCTACACACTCGTACCATGAAGAAACGAGGAACTCTCATGTGCTGTATACCACTACTGGCTAGGTGGTTTACATTTCATCTTCCCCGATCAGTGTTGAGAAATGAACAAAGAATGCATTGGTCTCGCAGGATTATGTCTTTGTCTCATTCAGATATCCGGTGGAACAACTTCTTTCAAAGAGACATTACTATCATTGATCATTGTGGAGAATACCCTAATGTGCCACTCCTTGGCATCAAAGGAGGCATCACTTACAATCCCTCTTTAGCTCTACGCCAATTCGGATATGCAAGGAGCAACGGTCCTCATGACATGATTATCCATGGCATTGTGTTTGATTACGAGAATGATTCTCATAGACACCGACGAAGGTTCATACATGCATGGGGCAGTGTCTATAGAATAGAAAGCAAAACTCTGGGGCAATGGAATTCTATCCCTATGGAACCCTACCTCAGATGGGTCCGCACTCATGCTCAGAAACTCCTTATGCCATATCCTGCTGTTCTACCTGTGACTATTGAACCAGAGGTCGAAGGATATGAACCTCAAGTTATTCTACACCCGGAGATGCCAACTGACCTAGAAGAGTTGCAAAAATCTTGGGTTCAACTCAAAGAGGAAAGAGACACCTTCAAATCATACTGTCAGGACTATGAGAGAAGGATATTGGAGCTCACCGGACAGCTTCAAGAAGAACAGCAGATCAACACATTCCTGGGGGCAAAGAGAAAGCGTCCACGGGAGACCTGAAGGATCATTTATTTTATTTCTGTCTTGTAAGCCCAAATGAGGCAAAGAAAAAAGAAAAAAGAAGCAAAAAAAAAAAGAAATAAATTGATTAACTAACGTTTGTTTCTTCTTTAACAAATCTAAACTCTAAGATCCTTGAAACATTGCACACACATTTCACTTCATGCATTGCATATACATTTCATACATTGCATTCATATACATTGCATATACATTTCATACATTGCATACACATGGCATCCAGTCATACACATTGCATAACAGGTTCACATGACGGATTTCTCATCTTCTCGCTGTTTATTTCAGTCAGAAGAGATGGAATCCGAGGCAAGTATCAAGAATCTCGAAGCACAGAATGCCCAAGTTCAAGTGGCAATTCTGGAACTGGCAAAGGGGCAGCAAGAACTGAAAGCCCTGATAATCAAGAAGAAAAAGAAGCCCAAAGGATCTGTAGGTGTGAGTCACCTGAGAAGAAAGATCAAAATTCCAGTCAAAAAGTTCACAAAGCCACCGATCCCTGAAACAGTCGGTGATGATGAACAAGAAGACAATCAAAGCAACCAGGGTTCTGCTAAACCCTCTCTCTCTTCAAATGAAGAAAATGATCATTCTGGGGACGAACCGGATAATGAAAAATACCAACAGCTGGAAGACCGTATGAAAGCTATGGAGATACAAAAAATACCTGGCTTAGATTTCAATGATCTGGGGCTCATCTCGGATGTTGTTATCCCTCCAAAATTCAAAGTTCCTGTCTTTGCAAAATATGATGGAGTTTCTTGCCCGAAACTACATCTGAGATCCTATGTGAGGAAGATACAACCTCATACAACGGATAACAAATTGTGGATTCACTTCTTCCAAGAAAGTCTGTCGGGTACACAACTCGAGTGGTACTATCAGCTGGAAAATACCAAGGTTCATACTTGGGAAGAATTAGCTGCTGCTTTTTACAAACAGTACCAATACAATGCTGATCTTGCGCCAACCCGTACTCAACTAAGGGGCATGTCTATGGGACCAAAAGAAAGTTTTAAAGGATATGCACAAAAGTGGAGAGATATGGCTGGAAGGGTTCAACCACCCTTATCTGATCGCGAACTAGTTGACATGTTCATGGGCACTTTAACTGGCCCTTTCTATAGCCATTTGCTGGGAAGTTCATCATCAGGTTTCACTGACCTGATACTGACCGGAGAACGTGTCGAAAGTGGCATTCAAAATGGAAAAATTCAAATAGGTTCCACCTCTGGTACTACAAAAAGGCCCATCAGTGGGAGAAATGAGGTCAATGCAACTCAAATTCAAAAAAGTCGCAAAAGTGAGCAGCATCAATCTGTAGGGGCAGTTCTGATCTCCGCATCTGCACCTCAAAAAGATCAACAGCCAAAATATACGCATCGACCAGATGCACCAAGAAGAAATTTCACCAAAATCAACATGCCAATTTCTCAGGCATTGCAGCACTTGCTAAAAGCAGATCTGATCACCTTAAGAGGTCCTCCAAAGAATGTCAACACTTCCTCTCTGAATTATCGCCCTGATGCGACATGTGCCTATCACTCAAACTGTCCAGGACATGACGCAGATCACTGCTGGGCCCTGAAAAATAAAATACAAGATATGATAGATGCTGGTGAAATTGAGTTCGATCCTCCAGAAACTCCAAATGTCATCACAGCACCTATGCCAAAGCATGACAAAACTGTCAACGCTATCCTGGACACTGTTTACATCTATGATGTGAACGAATTATCAACTCCACTCTGCGAAGTCAAAGGAAAGCTAATCCGAGCTGGTTACTTCCCAGGGTGTGACCCCGACTGCTTTTATTGCTCATGCCTGCCCAATGGTTGTGAAAATCTGAGGATGGGAATTCAAAAATGGATGGATCGCCGTATCATTATGTTTGAGAGGCTCCCTTCTATGGACGTGCTGTGCGAAGTCTTTGCAAACGGGATAAGAATAGAGGATGTCTCAGTGATCTCCAGCTTACCATTCAAAATCTCTGCCAAGGCTCCATTCAAAATTTCTGCTACACTCAAAGTGGCATCAGTAGTCATTGCTAGTCCAACTCCATTTCCATACTCCTCAGACAAAGCTGTCCCATGGGGATACAACACTAATGTTTACATTCATGGAGTTAAGCAGAGTACCTCGACTGAAGAGACCGCAAAGTTAACTACTCCAACTGTGGGTAATATTGTGGGTACCAGCAAGATCACGAGAAGTGGAAGAATCTTTTCACCAGAAATTTCTCCAAATGTTGCTGCTGGTCCAGTCCGAGTCCCAGTTCCTAATCAAAATGTCAACGCTCGAGGCAAAGAGCCACAAGTTGAACAAATTCAAACCCCGGTGGAGATCACTGCTGAGGATCCATCAAAGCAAGAAATGGAGGAAATATTGAAAATCATCTGCAAGAGTGATTACAATATTATTGAGCAACTGGGGCACACCGCTTCAAAAATCTCAATGCTATCTCTGCTAAAATATTCAGAAGCTCATGCCAAAGCTCTGATGAAGTTCCTAAAAGCTGCGCATGTGCCTCAAGAGATCTCAGTCGACCAATTTGAGAATTGTGTTGCCAATCTAACCGTGAGCAATGGTCTCGGTTTCTCTGATGTGGATCTAACCCCTGCTGGAAAAAATCACAACAAAGCCTTACATATCTCCATTGAATGTAATGGCACCACTCTATCTCATGTGCTAGTAGATAACGGTTCTTCTCTGAACGTGTTACCGAAAACAGTACTAGAAAAGCTTGACTTCGAAGGAATTGTGTTACAACCAAGCGATGTTGTGGTAAGAGCCTTTGACGGGTCAACCAGAACAGTATACGGAAAAGTGAATCTCCCAATCAGAGTGGGTTCTCAAATCTTTGATTCTATCTTTTACGTAATGGAAATTCACCCAGCCTACTCCTGTTTACTTGGACGCCCTTGGATACATGGGGCAAACGCTGTAACTTCTACCCTGCATCAGAAGTTAAAATATCCAGTAAAAGGAAAGATTGTCACAGTCTATGGCGAAGAGGAATATGTGGTTAGTCACCTAAGCAATTCCAAATATGTCGAGTTGGAGGACGAATTCATCGAAACTCCATGCCAATCATTTGAGGTGGTCTCTCCAGATGTCTCTACCACCAAGCATATTCCTGCTACTCCAACTACAACTATGGCTTCTCTCAAAGATGCCAAAGCCATGATTGAACAGGGTGATTGCACAGTATGGGGACAGCTTCCCGATATACCCTACAAATCTGACAAGCTAGGTCTGGGCTATGATAGTGAAAATCAAAAGAATGATCAAAGTCCTCGTTCTGGAGGATTAATGTCACACTTCGTCAGCCAAGAAGTAAACGCTATTGAAGATGAAGGAGTGTTCTTGAACCATATCATTCAGCCATATCCAGATGAAATTCCACCCATTTCCATGGGAATGTGGGATGCTGTGGGAGAACCAAACGGCGGGTATAATTATCAGTATGCCGAACCTCAGAATTCTTATATTGCTATGGAGGACCTTACCCCGACTGGATGGGGTGATGAAGTTGGAAATGATCAAATTTTCACAAGTCCCGTCACTGAGCAATATCAAAATCCACCCAAAGAAGTATGGGACACGCTAGGAGAACCCAGCGGCAAATATGACTATATGGTGAAATATTCCGCTCCTCCGAGCTCACAAATTGCCATGGAGGACATTGTCCCAACTGGATGGGATGAACATTACGATGACAATTTCGCTCTTGAAAAAGCCAGGGAAATACCAAATAACGAGGGTTGCTTTCTGTCAGCATACACTCCTCACCAAGATGCACAAGTCTCTATTCAAGACATCATCCCGACTTCATGGGACGGCCTTATCGAGCATCTCGCTCAGCCAACAGAGATATCTCAGCCTGGGCTCTCGTATCCAGCAGAGTATATCCCTTATCCCGAAGGATCACCGGCTCATTTTCCCACTAATGAAATCAATGCTGTGGAAGATGAAAAAGACAACTGCAACTGGAACAGCTGGGTACCCCCTGCTCACAACAGTGGATTGAACAACTGGAAAGCTGAGGATGTGATCTCCTTTGACCAGGAGTAAATGCCATTTCCTGTTTTCTTTGTGTATAATGTGCAAAGATAAAAGTGGTTCCTGAACAATCGAACCATGAGCTTGAAAGCCGTGTGCCTTAGCACACTGGTCCTTCTATAAGGGCTTATCATATCATGATCATGTGCATTCAATAAAATCATGGGACGCTTGCATATTTAAATTTTGTGATCCTTTTTCCTTCTTTCTTCGCCTTCTAATAGCTATGTTTTTTCTTCACACATACTCACATAATTAACTTGCAGATTCACATACACTCTGGATCCAGTCAACAACGATTCTGCTATTGCCCGTCATGACTTTGAAAATCCGATCTACCAAACTGAGGACGAAAGTGAGGAAGATTGTGAAGTGCCAAGAGAACTTGCAAGGCTGCTAGAACAAGAAGACAAGGCCATACAGCCTCACGAGGAGCCAATTGAGGTCATCAACTTGGGCAGCAACGAAGAAAAGAAAGAAGTCAAAATAGGGGCTGATTTAGAACACAGCGTCAAGCAAAGACTGATTCAAATGCTGCGAGACTACGTCGAGATATTCGCCTGGTCCTATGAGGATATGCCAGGCCTTGACACGGACATTGTAGTTCATCGCCTACCAATCAAAGAAGGTAGCATTCCAGTCAAACAAAAACTACGAAGAAGTAGGCCTGATATGTCAAAAAAGATCAAAGACGAGGTTGAAAAACAGTTCAATGCCGGATTCCTAAAAGTTGTAAGTTATCCTCCTTGGATAGCTAACATCGTCCCTGTACCTAAAAAAGACGGGAAAGTCAGAATGTGCGTGGACTACAGAGATCTGAACCGGGCAAGTCCCAAAGATGATTTCCCTTTACCACACATCGATGTACTGGTTGACAATACCGCACAATGCAAGGTATTCTCCTTTATGGACGGATTCTCAGGGTACAATCAAATCAAGATGGCACCCGAAGACATGGAAAAAACAACCTTCACAACACCCTGGGGAACCTTTTGTTACAAAGTAATGCCCTTTGGTCTGAAAAACGCAGGAGCAACCTACCAACGTGCAATGGTAGCGCTATTTCATGATATGATTCATCAAGAAATAGAGGTGTATGTCGATGACATGATTGCAAAATCCAACACCGAGGAAGAACATTTGGGTCATTTACACAAGTTGTTTGACAGACTCAAGAAATACAAGTTGCGACTGAACCCAAATAAGTGTACCTTTGGAGTAAGATCCGGCAAACTCTTAGGTTTCATCGTCAGCAGCAAAGGTATTGAGGTTGATCCCGCCAAGGTTAAAGCCATTCAAGAAATGCCTATACCTCGTACTGAGAAACAAGTCAGAGGATTCTTGGGACGTCTGAATTACATCGCCCGATTTATTGCCCACATGACTACTACTTGTGTGCCGATCTTCAAACTGTTGAAGAAAGATCAAGTGGAAAGGTGGAATGACAAATGCCAGTTAGCCTTTGACAAAATCAAAGAATATCTCCAAAAACCTCCAATCTTGTTGCCACCTGTGGAAGGCAGACCTCTGATAATGTACCTAACTGTGTTAGAAGACTCAATGGGGTGTGTACTAGGACAACATGACGAATCCGGCCGAAAGGAGCACGCAATCTACTATCTTAGCAAAAAGTTTACCGATTGTGAAACAAGATACTCACTACTCGAAAAAACTTGTTGTGCCTTAGCTTGGGCAGCTCGCCGACTAAGACAGTACATGCTAAATCACACCACTTTCCTAATCTCCAAGATGGATCCCATCAAATACGTGTTCGAAAAACCTGCTCTCTCTGGAAGAATAGCGAGATGGCAAATGATCTTAACAGAATATGACATTCAATACACTTCACAAAAAGCAATCAAAGGAAGTGTGGTAGCTGATCATCTGGCTCATCAAGCAGTGGATGATTATCAAGCATTGAACTTTGACTTCCCAGACGAAGACATTATGCTAGTCAATGACTACAAACAACCAGGACCAGAAGAAGGACCCGGGCCAGGATCCCGGTGGACTATGGTTTTTGACGGAGCTTCTAATGCACTTGGCAATGGCATCGGAGCTGTGATCATTTCCCCCGCAGGAGGTCACACACCGTTCACTGCCAGGTTATGCTTCAATTGCACTAACAATATAGCCGAATACGAAGCATGTATTCTGGGTCTCAAAGCTGCAATCGATCTAAGAATCAAATTCCTAGAAGTCTACGGAGACTCGGCCTTGGTAATCTACCAAGTCAAAGGGGAATGGGACACAAAGCACCCAAATCTAATTCCTTACAAAGAATATGTGCTGAGTTTGATTCTTTACTTCGAAGAAATCACTTTCGAACACATCCCACGCGAGGAAAATCAACTAGCTGATGCTTTAGCTACCATGTCATCCATGTTCAAAGTCAGGTGGGACAACGAGGCGCCTATGATCACCATCTACAGGCAAGATGAACCATCCTATTGCAATGAGATCAATACCGAAGGAACCGAGGAAAAACCATGGTTCCATGAGGTAAAAAGATATCTCGAAGCTCAGGAGTACCCTGAAGGGGCATCCATTAATGACAGAAAGTTTCTAAGGAGATTTGCTGCCAAATTCTTTCTAAGCAATGGAACCCTATACAAACGCAACCATGACTCGACTTTACTTCGCTGTGTAAACAAGAAGGAAGCAGAACAGATCATGGAAGAAATACACAATGGTGCCTTCGGTACTCATTCCAGTGGACATACAATGGCTAAAAAGATCCTTAGAGCAGGTTATTACTGGTCTACCATGGAAACAGACTGCCATCGTCACTCCCGAACATGTCACAAATGCCAGATATACGCTGACAAAGTACATGTACCTCCAGTTCCATTAAGCGTCCTGACGGCTCCTTGGCCTTTTGCAATGTGGGGTATTGATATGATTGGAGAAATCAAACCTACTGCCTCCAACGGACATCGCTTTATCCTGGTCGCTATTGACTACTTCACAAAGTGGGTAGAAGCAGCTTCATTTGCTTCTGTCACCAAAAATGTGGTAGCCCGGTTCATCAAATACAATCTCATTTGTCGGTATGGCATCCCTGAACGGATTATCACGGACAATGGCACAAATCTAAACAACAGAATGATTACTGAACTTTGCACACAGTTCAAGATCAAACATCATAATTCCTCTCCATATCGACCAAAGATGAACGGCGCGGTGGAAGCTGCCAACAAGAACATCAAGAAAATCATACAAAAAATGACAGTAACCTACAAAGACTGGCATGAGATGTTGCCTTTTGCTCTTCATGGTTATCGCACATCTGCGCGTACTTCAACAGGGGCAACTCCATTCTCCTTAGTCTATGGTATGGAGGCAGTTCTTCCAATTGAAATTCAGATTCCTTCCCTAAGGATTATGAAAGAAGCCAATCTAGACGAAGACGATTGGATTCAAACACGGTTGGACCAGATAAACTTGATTGATGAGAAAAGGCTCGCAGCTATTTGTCATGGTCAGCTATACCAAAAGCGCATGATCAAAGCCTTCAACAAAAAAGTCAAAAGTCAAGCATACCAAACTGGTGGCTTGGTTGTCAAACGCATCATCTTACCACAAGGTGATCCCAGAGGCAAATGGACTCCCACCTACGAGGGACCATTCATAATCAAGAAAATATTCTCCGGCGGCGCCATGTTGCTTACCACCATGGATGGCGAGGATTTCCCACACCCTGTGAATGCTGACATAGTCAAAAAATACTTCTCTTAAAAAGAAAAAAAACAGCTCGCTAAGTTGAAAACCTGAAAGGGCAACTTAGGCAAAAATGAGCGTCTCGGTGGATTGAAAACCCGAAAGGGCGGTCCAGGCAAAAATTAGAGACTAAACAAATACTATCCCGGTAGGCTGAAAACCTGAAAGGGCGGCCTAGGCAAAAGTTAGGGAATGAAGCATACAACTGTGTTCCGTTCAGCTGCCTACTCACCATCAAGATTCAACACCTCAAAGACACCGATCAGTCTAATCACTTTCTTCCAACAAGTGAGGGATGAGATGCTCGAAGACAGATTGGCAATAGCAGAGTTGAAACTTGACTGGATCATTTTCACATAGCTATTTATCTTCATAAATATTTTTCAAAACTTTCTGACAGTTTCCTACTTCTAGGATTGTTGTCTCCCTGTGCTAACCCGCCTATCATGGCTCTTTTCAATGCAGCTCTTTCAAAAATCACTATTTTCACTTTTTCTGTTTTAAATGCGTAAGCGTCCCAATGATAATTTTGAATGAACATATGCATTTGAATATGATTGATGTTTACCAGGAAAAACAGGAATGGCATTCAGGAAATGTCCCGATCATCTGGACATCATTCCATCAGAAGGAAATCACCAAGAGAAACGCATTTCTCAGCAAATTCCTCAAAAAGATTTTCTCTTCAAAAGAAGTCTTATTCCCCAGCAGGGTTGTTCCAGATTACTATCTTCAGAAGATGTGATCCCCGCACCCGGACTTGGTCAGATAGTGCATCGGAGGATTATGCATCTTCCTCATTCCCATTTGAAAGGGCATCAGAACTTCCAGTTACCTTTGGTTCCCCAAGCAGTAGTCAAAGATCCTTCAACGGGATACCCGGGTTCTCAAAGAATTTCCCCAGACGAGGGTACTCAAGCAAGACAAAAGATCATCAACGATCACAATACATTCATGTCCAGCTGACTAGTGGGAATTTATTTTTCCAATTAGAAGCTTGACATCACATTCATACATTCATACATTCATACATTCACATATTCATACATCATACATCATACATCATGCATCATGCGCATATTCATACACAACATAACATGCATATTTCTCCGGGAATATCTCACATTTACATGCATCATAAACATTGCATATCACTAACTTGATTTTTCAGGTAGGCAGATATCTTCAACAAAGATGTTCTCAATCACATGCCGTGTTCACCTGAATTCCATGAACGGTTCTCTCAGATATAATCAAGCCGAAGATTCATTCTGATCACTTACCAACTCAAAAACAAGCATCACAGATCAAAGTCGATACCTCAGACGGTTCCAGAACGATCTAACGTTGCGGATCTAAAGCGATACCTCAGACGGTTCCAAAACGATCTAACATTGCAGATCTAAAAGCGATACCTCAGACGGTTCCAAAACGATCTAACATTGCAGATCTAAAGCGATACCTCAGACGGTTCCACAATGATCAACTTCCAAAATCTAAATCGGAAAAACTTTGGACAAGTTCCGTAACGATTATCTTCCAAGACTTAAAGCGGTAACCTTGGACGGTTCCGAAACAGTCAACACAAAGACTTTCAAATCCTTCATCAAGATATAATCAATAGATTCATGCTGAGAACAAACCATCAACACATTTACCAGGTGGCATCTGAAAGCCCATCTCAGGTAATGTTTCAATCTGCCAACAACATTTCACAGACGACATTCAAATGCAACTTCCAACATCTCTTCTGATCAAGGTAAGTGCAAATTTTCAGGGCATCTAAATATTCAATCATCTTCTACCTTCAGATTTCAGACAATCTCTTCAGGTTTAAGAAGATTGAATAGGGGCAACTGTTATACCCCAAAATTTGCCCACATATTTTTCAAGGAAACTCCAATCTGAAAATTAAGGGTCTCATATAATCATGGATTTTTATTTCAACAAATATCCTGACATATGAAATACTTAGTTTTTAGAATTTTTCTTATACAGTAATTTGGCTTGCAGTTGAATTTATTCTTACGCAAACACCAAATACTGTTTATTACTTCACACATGCTATTTATTTATTTACAGATAAATAGTACTGACACAATTGGTACAGAGTTAAATCTTTTTGCAGGCGCAGAATCAGGAAACTCAGACTGTACTGGTAACAAGTAGATTATTACTATCTTTTGTTTCCCACTAATTTTTGTACTATATTCCATTATTTTCAAAAATCTTTCAAATCTCTTTTTCAAAAATCAAATCTCTCTTTTTTCCAACACTATCATACACTTTCTTTCAAATCTTACTTTCACTCAAATTTTCCTTTTGTACGGAATCACATCATTCCCCAACGTCTCTTTCCTTCTTTCCATTCAATAAATACCTCTCATTCTTCCATAAAATCTCACATCAAATTCTAATTCCTTTCTCAAAATTCCACTTCATAATCCATCTTCTCTTCTTCCCTAACAAGAATGGCAAAATGGATAGAGACACTGTCTCTTGCAGTCATCACCATTGCTACGGTGATCATGACTTTCTTCTGCCTGCATAGTCCTGAGGAGTGTGGACCTGCAATGGTTATGCTCCCAATCATCTACATGTTATTGTTCATAGCATGGGTCATTAATCGTCATTCTTAAAATTTGCAGTATTTCTTATTTCTTAAATGTACCGTTTATTCGTCGTACTATTCAATATAGTATGTGATATTTGTACTGTCAGTATTAAATGTTGTACTATTTGTCATAATATTGCTTAATTACTAAGATAATATTTTGTGTGTTTTCTGCCAATCAAATATTCCTATTTCTGTGCATTAAATGATTTTCAGGGTTATTATCGGTAATTTTGCCCGCATACCGTAAATATTAGTTATTTATTATGTCTGTGTTTTTCTAACAAGTCATGTAAATAAACTTTCATTTTTCACATAAAACAAAAACAAAAAAAACA
Organism: Vicia villosa; assembly: GCF_029867415.1. Taxonomy (NCBI): domain Eukaryota; kingdom Viridiplantae; phylum Streptophyta; class Magnoliopsida; order Fabales; family Fabaceae; genus Vicia; species Vicia villosa. Next base: position 131,027,481 of record NC_081181.1, on the reverse strand, counting down.
ACAAAAAAAGAAAATTAACTTTGACTGTTGATTTTTCACTCTAACTGCTACATCAATACCTGAACAGTCAGTTGACAGCCAAACTGCTGGCAGTACAATTCTCAGTGTTTTGTACCATCAATCAAATCAATCTTTCACAATTCAAAATTCCAAGATTTTTGTTCTAGAAGTCTTCTGAATATCAAGCGATTAGCAGAGACTCAACACTGCACAAAAATCAGGTACGCTTAACTATCTCCTACACAAACAGTCCCTAATCAGGGTTTTTCTTGTTTTACAGGAGCAACAAGTTTTTGAGAGCTCAAATGGATTTCATACACATCCATATATCTCAAAGTACCATCATACAAATTTTCAAACTTCAATTCACTCAGACGCACCGTCAGCAGCTCAAACAGTCAACAGACGACCCGTTTGACCAAAAAAGTCAACAGACAGTCAAAAATGAAATTTTTTGTCAAAGTCCATATTTTGTCAAAGGATTCATCATTTGATCATTGGATGATCATAATTCATCAAGGAAAGATCAAAAATCAACAAAACCCTAAGATTCAAAATTAGGGTTTTTGCCTGAAAAGTCAACTCAACTTTGACTGATCATAACTCTCTCATCCTTCATCCAAAAAATTCAAACCAAAGCTTGTTTTGAAGGAAATTCAATTATCTTTCAAATGCCATTGATCCCATGGTCATTGGATTCACCATTTGAAAAATATGATCAAAGACATTACAGGTCATTTTCAAAGTCAACAAAAAGACACTTTTTTCAAAAGGACACACAAGGAGCTTCAAAAATCATTTTGACATGAGACCAAAGACATTGGTTAGAGGACTCTTTGAGGTTTCTAAAAAGTGCAAGATCTCCTTCATATGACAAAAATTGAAGGATTTACACCTTGTTGAAGTTGGCTAAATTTTAGGAAAATGCATGAAATCAACATTGCTCAAAAATGTGTTTTTTCCAAATGGGGCCAAGTTTTCAGCATTCAAACATCATTTCCATGTTACTATGGGCCTCCCACGACCAAGACTAAGCCCATGCCTTTTTTTTATCCATTTTTGCATGATTTTATCTTACTTTAAGATTAAAATTAAAAGGAAATGCATGGATAAATGGTAGCTTACAATCTAAGCATGACTCACCCAAGGAACCTTCAATTTTCTGCAGAGGATTGGTGCACAAGGCAAGAGCATTGAATGGAGTCAAGACTTGGTCAAAAATTCAAGGTTTTTAATATTTAAAAACCAAGTTTTCAACAAAGGCAACTAGCTGCAAGTTAGCTTCAATTCTAAGCACACATAGCTTATAAATAAGCTATCATAGTTCAGCAAACAAGAGGAGGCGAGTTCAGAAGCATTCATAAGCTCATAACACTTGTAATCACTTGAAAAAAATTCAAAGAAAACTCAAATTCGAATTTGTAATTTCAGTCCATTTCAATACAAACTAAGCATTCAAACATCATCTCTGAGCTTCACTGAAACTATTCCAATCATTTCCAAGTCCTAAACATCACTGAATCGAGCTATATAGGCCACGGTTTGTTCAAACTAAAACCAACTTATATCTCATAACACACGCATATTTAACAAGATGTAGATGCATAATTGTGTTTGGTTTGAAGCTCTGGTCGTTTCTGGAGCTTCAATTGGATTTTAATGGATGTTTGTAGCATATACCATTTTAGGGTTTTCTTAGCTCAAAATTAGGGTTCTTCATTAGGGCCAAAATTAAAACAAATTAAGGGCAGGGTTACATTCAGTGGAACAAGACGAATCCAATGGTACCATCGCGCTTGATTTCTATGCTTGTTTGACCCTATTCGTTATTTTGCAGATTTAGGGTTCACTTACAATAGCGCTTTTTTACAAAAGCGCTGTAAAAGGCCTTGTCTGAAGGTTGAAGACGATGAGGTGTCTCCCCCTCATTGGTTCAGAAGCGCGCGCGTGTTTTTAAACTTTCCACTAATCCAGTGCTTTGCAGGTGTACTGATCACCACGTGCCTCAATTTCTGGACCATCTGATCTCATTTAATGAATGATTCAACGCGCCAGATCACTCTTCCCCACCATGTAGCCTACGCGGCATCACAACCTCACCATACCAAGCACGTCGATGCTTCAGGTACGCCAGCGGGAAACTCCCTTTCTGACCTTCGCCAGGACATCACAATCGTAGCTCAAGTGTGTACATCAATACCAAGAACGTCGATGCTTCAGTTTCACTAGCGGGAAACACCCTTTCGGACTCTTGCCAGGACATCGCAATGGCATGGACCCGTCAATCATAGAGTCGGGTCATATGTGATTTACCACCTAGTAGTAAGGTCCACTACGATTCAAGCATACATTCAATCCCATGCTCATCGAGCCACACAATTCAATAAATTTCGAATGTTTAACCGAAACAACGGAAACAAGTAATAATCACAACATAGTGTTTGTCAGAATGAAACATCAACATAATTACATGTTTCATACATACATGAGTAGCATAAGACGATCATATCGTACCATTTATCATATAATGCTTTTTTAACATAATACATGCATCACACATACATATTCATGGTGTTAGCATTTAGGTGATCATACATACCATTAGACATTCACCTATCATATTCCATAAGTGAACTAAAAGCATTATATTTAAGTATATTCTTAAGGAGCATTAAAATACCTTTCCAACGCTTCCGACCGAACTTCATTTTGAGTTGTAACACTCAAGTTATGGTCGAAACAATAAAAGATCATTTTTCAGTTAGTGAACAATTGATTGCACCACTAGTGCAATCGATTGCACTACTAAACAGAAGCAAAAAAAAACATTTTTTACAGTGAGCAATCGACTGCATCACCACAACAATTGATTGCCTACTGAACTAGAGCAAAAAAATGACATATTTCCTACATAAAACCAGTTCTAACACATCCTAATCCATCCCAATCCGAACCCCAACATGTAACAACAATCCAATACATATATTATCATCTCAAGAACACCTTTTCACCAATTAATCAAACATGCAACATGTTTATCTCACCCAAAACCTCAATCATGCATTATAAGAGATTATTGATGAACAATTTCACCCAAACCCTTATTCCCAAACATAAACCCCAATCTCTATCTAGAGACTCACCTTAGAGATGAAGAAGCTGCTGCAAAACAAAGGTGATGATGAAGATTCCAAAGATTGAGTTGGGTTTTGATGCATGCAAGTGAAAAGATGGAGACTTGAAGCTCTTCCTTATTCCTCTTTTTCCTCCTTTCACGTTCTCATTCTCCCTCTCTATTCCAAATTCTGATGTTGTTCCAATGAGAGTGTGAGATACTATCCAAACAAACCCTTAACTTGATATTTAATGGTGTAATGACAATAATACCCTTATGCCACTTATTTATCCTTTTTTTCTCATAAAATAATTAAATAAGGTGCTAGTATAATTTTATCTACTAATGTTCTCACCAAAATTAATTAGTGGTATCTATTAGTGATAATCATATCGGGTATTACAAAAACTCAAAAATCAGTCGCTAATATGACAAAAAAAAAACTAAAATAATGTCTTTTAAAGATCTAAGAGACCAATATGAAACTTTTTAAAATTAAGAAACCAAAATAAATCTCAAAATTAACATGCAAGAAAAAAAATTATTTTGTCAATCTCACTTTATTACCAAACAAATTCACTTTGCATGTGTCATTTTCTCTTCTCTTCTTTTCTTTTCTCCTCTTCAATTGTTTTGGTCTCATTTTAGATCCTTTTATATGAAATTTTCACCTTTGGTTCTTGGAGATGTAAAAACTAGGATTTACGTGATTACCTCACTACAAATCTTGTCATGTGGTATTAATTTCCATGATTTCGGTACATCTTACTAAGAATGAATAGCTACAATTTCTTTTATTGGTTGGTACAATGATAAGTAGTAGTACGAACAAAGCTCTGTATCTGACAAAGCTAGCGGTAGAGATCAAACATATTTCCACAAATGTGAAACTTATTTTTTTGGCACAAAAAATAAAGATTCACCTTTGGCCCTCATTTTTAGCAAAAACAATAAGTTGGATATGGAGATAAACAAATTCACAAAAAGATTTGAGGCATATTTTGAAACATGTACAACTTCCAGAACAATGCAGAACCATATAACAACATGGGGATCCCTATCCCCATCAAAATTGACACTGATAGTGTCCAACAGAACTGTCATTCCTTGCCACAACACTGGGAGAATATCAGAATCAGTTTGACAGCTAAGAAAGGTGGAAAACATGCAGATGACCAACAATAATAGAATGAAATCAAGAAACCGCATCACGACTTAGCGAGCCGCTTGACTATGGCAGCCATATATTTGCCCGCCCCTGATGCTCAGCAAGTGCAAGCTCTGTTTCACTTGGTTCTCTTGTGCCATCACCCGCAAACACTCCTGCACCATATGGAGAACCACCTCTATTGGAATCCAAATTGAACATTCCAGGTCCAAATGTATATCCACTAGGGACAAACAGCATTCCTTGATGTGCCAACTGACTAATCGCAGTCCAACTGTAATAAAAATCACAAAAAAATATCCATGCCCATATTCCATGCCTAATTTCACTCTGGGAGTTTTAAAGTGACTCTGCCTATCTCATTATATATTTCAACCATATGGAAAGTTAAAAAAAATCTATCTACAATGGTAAAGAAATAGTAAAAAGAGGATTACGCGGATTTTTAATCTACCAGAAATCAATAATAGCTGAATTGCATGTACATGTTTAATAGTCCATGCCAATAGTCAATAAACTCAATACAAGAGCCATAATTTTAACTTTTGCCTCTAAAGTAAACCCTTCATTCTAGAAGAGTCAAATATGTATTCCAAACAGCAGACACTCACTTAAATAGTTCAATCTAAAAGAGTACATTCTTCAAATGCAACTTATTTTCCTGTCTACAGGAACTTCCAGTTTTTTTTATTTTTATAAGCAATGATATATATATATATATATATATATATATATATATATATATATATATATATATATATATATATATATATATATATATATATATATATATATATATATATATATATATATATATACACAAAATGTATTCAGCACAGATACAATATCAGAATTTTCCAGCTCAAGCAACAACCCTACAATCCTACCCTTACATGAAATCTAAAGGACAATGGCTCCATTCATAAAAAGTACAAAACACTTTCTGCTTGTTGCCTATAGGTAACCACCACCAGGAAAACATCTGCACATTGTGTACTATTTCATCGATATCTGGTACTCTATTCTCAAAAATTACAGCATTGCGCTGCTTCCATATACACCAGCATGTACACACCCATAACACTGCCGCATTCCTTGTTGAACAATGTTTGCCAAGAATTTCCACCATATGCATCAAATGACTGCAGCAGTCTGAACCAACCAATGGTCCCAAACCTAGCCAAGACAGAATCTTCTCCCCCTCCCGTCGTGATAATTCACAGTTTAGAAAGAGGTGTTGTACGTCTTCCCCTGCAAACAGTCGAAAACACAGAAGCTCCTGTCGTCATTCTCTATTATGCCTTGTTTGACCAATTGTTCTCTTGTTGCTAATCTGTCTTGCAATAGTCTCCAACCAAATATTTTCACCTTCGAAGACATCCATGAATGCCAAAGCACTTTCAACGCATCTTTTACGCATGCTTGAGCCTCCATCACATTCATTCCCAAAATCAATTTACGGTAATAATCTCTAACAACATACACCCCTTCACCACCAACCGGCCAGGAAAATCGATCCGAAACGTATCTTTTTGGAGCTACCTCTGTCAAAATATGTCGTAACTCTACCAACTCTGCAACAGCCTCCTGATTGAGTTCAGAATTAAAAATTTCCAGCTTCCAATTCCAAGAGTTCTCCAACCACCAACCTATTTTCTGTACGCAACTACTTTTATCTTCAGCTTCCTGCAACAACAGTGGAAATACACGGCAGAATGGTCTTTGCCCAATCCACCTACCAGTCCAAAACAGCACTTTGATGCCCTCACCTAGCTTGATTGATAAACTTCTAGTAAAGCCAGCCTCTTCCTCTATATCACCAATTTTCATAAGGTCTCTCCACCAAATAGACATAGACGAATTATTTCCCGTTCTAATTTTAAACAACAATCTTTCATACAAAATGTCATACCTCTCCTCTTAAATTCCTCTTGCGGCCTGCATACCGTGCCCCAGCTAATCCAGTTCACTCCCTTCTTTTCAGCTGAGTTATGCCACAGAAAATTCCTTTGTATTTTGACCAACTCTTTGCTAACTATAACAGAGTTTAAAGAAAGCCAAATAATAGACCGGAAGATTCGAAAGTACAGAGTTAATGAGAGCGACTCTACCACCTATTGATAACAATCTCCCAATTAATTGGGTGATAATTTAGCCCTCGTGCTATCAATAATATGATTCCAAAAAGTAGCCCTTCGCGGATTTCCTCCTACTGCTATTCCAAGAAACCTGAAAGGTACACTATCCAGTCTACAACATAAAAACTGGCTTGCTGTCTGTAGAAAAAAATCGCCAACCCCAATCCCAAACAACTTACTCTTCCACATATTCACTCTCAACCCCGACACCATCTCAAATCCTTGCAAGATTACTTTGATGGCCCACAGGTTGCTCCATGACCCATCACCCACTACTATAGTGTCATCTGCAAACTGTAGTAAATCGTATGTCATCCCTTCATTAACTCTAAATCCTTTAAATTCTCCTCTTGCCAACGCACCAAACCTGCCAGTCCTTCTGCAACTATTGTAAACAAAAATGGGGATAGGGGGTCCCCTTGCCGCAATCCTCTATGTACTTTGAATTCATCAGTGGGACTTCCATTGACCAGAATTGATAAGTTACTATTAAAAAACCTCGCTGACATCCAATTCATCCATCTAGCTCCAAATCCCATCTCAATCAGCAATTCTTTCAGAAAACTCCAGTCAACACAATTGTATGCCTGTGCAAAATCAACTTTGAACAATAAGCAGCTTTTCTTCTTTCTTTGAGCCAGGTCTATAATCTCATTAGTTACCAGCACACCATCTAGAATCTGTCTACCCGGGACAAATGCTGTTTGAGATTTTGAAATCAACTTACCAATAACCTTCCTCAACCTTCCAGCTAGTAACTTTGAAATAATTTTATAAATACTACCAATGAGACATATTGGTCGATACTCCTCCATAGTCCATACCTTGTGGATTCTCCACCTTTGGAATAAGGGCTATAAACGATGTTGTCATACCTCTAGGAAGGGATGCCTTCTTATAGAAATCTTGGACACATTGAGTTATGTAACACAACATCCCAACACCTCCTGATATATTCAAGATTGAACCCGTCAGGCCCTGGGCTCCTATCCCCCTCACAGCTAAAGACCATTTCTCTAATTTCCTCCCTTGAGAATTCTTCCTCCAAAGCTGCCTTTTCCGCATCATATAATTTGTTAAAGTGAATTCCCTCCATTCTTGGTCTAGGAATTTCCTGCTTCTTAAATCTATTCTCAAAGTGCTCTTTTACTTCCCTCTTGATCTCCTCCACCCCTTCCAATGACCCTGTTAATACAACTTATTTTCCTGTCTACAAGAACTTCCAGATAATAAAACTTATTTTCATGTATACAGGAACTTCTAGTTACCAATTCAATGTAATCCACCAAAAGAATAAAGTGAAATCATTGTCCACTTGTTTTACTCCGTACTGAAAAATTTGTTGGTCAACTGCAGTCACGCATGATAAATGAAAATTCACTAGGTTGGTAATCTAGATGTGAATATGAGCCATCAAGTAACATGCAACTCACGTAAACTCAAAAATACGTTGAAACTTTCTTTTGTCTAACATTCTCATCAACTAAAGCCTCCGAAAAGCTGAGACCACTTTCTGATGCAGCAGAAGAAATTCCCTATCAGTTAAGACCAGATACATCACATGTATACAAAACTTACAGAGCTACAATGGTCTGGATAGCCTACTAAGCATGTGTTTGGAAACAAAGTAAATCACCGCCAACTCATAACACTCTTTCCACTGTGGTTTTTCTGAAGCTAACATAAGCTAAGCAATTTTCTCTGCTGCTAATAAAGATGTTTCTTACACGCCGTTCATCTTGAAAAAAACATCCTATGGGATCATACTAGTCATGGCAAAATGTATATGCACATTCTTTCCCTCTTTTACCAAGTGAAAAATAAAAATGATGTACAGTCAGAAAATTGAATACCAGCCATGTTTAAATCAATCTTTTAAGAAACAAGAAACAGTGATCAGTGATGAAACAAGCCTCTAAACATAAATTGACAAAAGACTAACATACATGTTTATGCGAAACACTTATAATACAGCTCACGAAAAGCCTATGTTCATTACAAATGTCCAACCAATTCCACAATGCACTTCCAATTTCTATCATTATCATTATCTATCATTTATCTAAGATAATCTAAGTTGAAGCAACAAAATGACAAACTTTGAGTGCAACATTAAAACAAACACATTCAAAGCAATTGAATTGACATAACAAACCAAAATTTCAGAATCAAACCAAATTCTTAAGATAAACACAAAATAATTAACTCTACTATAGATAACCGAATGCAAAAAATTCTATAGAAATACTCACGCAGTGGTTTCTTGTCCACCACCTTGAGTGCCAGTACTAACAAACACCTGAAAAGCCACACGATTTCTAATTTGTAAAATACTAAAATTTGATCATTATCATTGCTATAGGTTTTCTCTGATACTCAACAAGCTACCTCATCCACACCGCCTTACAAATCTCTCTTAAGTACTCAATTGTAGTGCTTTCACCAATTCGAATATATTTGTCTACAATGATAATAGGAGATTCATATGCCAACGTAGAAATAGTAGAATAGTAGTGATGCATTTTTTTCAATGAGTCAAAGACTCATTTTAGTAGTTGTCTCCGTGTTTATTTGGGAATATTCATCATGATTTTTAAGGGTGGTTACAATTTGAAGAAACATGTTTATGGGCATTCAAAACCTTCTTTGTAACTGAGCATCTTTGTTCTTTTTGGAAAAAAATTAGTCGATGCTCTAATCGATATAGGTTCATTTTTTAATAATCCTCATGCATACTCAAGATTGAATAATGCAACTACATTTTTCTATGACCAATATATCTTTCTATAAGGTAACACTTTTCTTTCCGCAAACAACTTGTTTGTACACCCAACAAATTTTTGAACAAGTTCATTTTATTCAATGTCATTGAGAATTTAATTGAATATGTTGCTTTTTTCACGACTACCCACAATACTAGTACTAACTGATTACAATTGTTAACCAAAAATCGTCATCTTTTTATCAACTTCCACGATTGAATTCTTTAAAACGTTGTGTCATAATTGCATAAGAAACATTGGCAAATAGTTCTCGAGGTTTCTTTTATCGGAATGTCCTTTGCCTTTTTTCAATAATAATAATAATTTCATGACCATCTTGAATTGTAATATTATCAATATGAGTAAAGCTATTTTTTCTTCATTTCAAATACGATAAATTTTTATTTGTTTAATATGAAGAATGAAATATCATTATAATATAGATTTACACCAACCACAACCACCAATAACATCTCACTATATGTCCAAATAAACTTACTTTGCAAATGTATTTGAAAAATAATGTTAAAATCTTTATAACCTCATTATTTAGATTTCTGTATAAAATTATTTATACTTCAAACATGTCATTTTCTCTTCTTTTCTTTGGTCCTCTTCAACTGTTTTGGTCTAATTTTAGATCCTTCTATATGAAATCTCCACCTTTAGTCCTTGGAGATGTAAAAACTAGGATGGACGTGATTACCTCACAACAAATCTTGTCATATGTGGTATTAGTTTCAATGATTTCTGTCTTGCGATAAATGAATAGCTACAATTTCTTTCATTCAACGTACAATGATAAGTAGTACGAACAAAAGCTCCCTTAACTGACAAAGCTAGCAGTAGAGATCAAACCCAATTTCCATAAATGTGAAACCTATTTTTTTTTTTGGAACAAAGATAAAAATTCACCTTTGGCACTCCTCCTTTTTAGCAAAACCAATATGTTGGATATGAAGATAAACAAATTCAACATAAGATTTGTATATTTAGAAACATGTACAGCTTCCAGAACAATGCAAAACCTTATAACAACATGGGGATCCCTATCCCCATCAAAATTGGCACTGATAGTGTGCTAAAGAACTGTCATTCCTCGTCACAACACACTGCTAAAATATTAGAATCAGTTTGAGAAGGTGGAAAACATACAGATGACCAACAATAATAGAATGAAATCAAGAAATCAGCATCACGACTTGGCGAGCCGCTTGACTATGGCAGCCATATATTTGCCCTGATGCTCAGCTAGTGCAAGCTCTGTTTCACTTGGCTCTCTTGAGCCATCACCCGCAAACACTCCTGCACCATATGGAGAACCACCTCTAATGGAATCCAAACTGAACATTCCAGGTCCAAATGTATATCCAATAGGAACAAACAACATTCCTTGATGTGCCAACTGAGTGATCGCAGTCCAACTGTAATAAAAAGCACAAAAACAAGTATTTAATAATGCATTTCGGGGTAAATACTTCAATCTAATTCACACCAATAGTCAATAGACTCAATACAAGGGTCATGTTTTGCCTCTGAAATAAATTCTTCAATCTAGTCCACACCAATAGTCAATAGACTCAATACAAGGAGACTCAATACAAGGGTCATAATTTTAAGTTTTGCCGCTGAAGTAAATACTTCAATCTAGAAGAGTCAAATATGTATTCCAACAGCAGACAGTTACTTAAAAAGTTCAATCTAATACATTCTTCAAATACAACTTATTTTCCAGTCTACAGGAACTTTCAGTTACCAAGTCAATGTAATCCCCCAAAAGAATACAGTGAAATCATTGTCCGCTTATTTTACACCGTACTGAAAATTTTGAAGGTCAACTGCGCTCATCCCTTAATGAGATTTGCTTATTACCATGAGCATTACATAACCATCTTTTGATATCACTCATACATGATAAAAGAAAACTCACTAGATTGGTAATCTAGATATAAAGTCACGTGAACTCAAAACTACGATGAAACTTCTTTTTGTCTAACATACTCATCAACTAAAGCAACAGAAAGTCTGAGATTACTTTCTGATGCAACAGAAGAAATTCCCTTAAGTTAAGACAAGAAAATCGCATGTATACAAAACACATGGAGCTACAATAGTCTGGATGGCTTACTAAGCACGTGTGTTTGGAAACAAAGTGAACCACCACCACCTCATGTATAACACTATTTCCACTCTGGTTTTTCTGAAGCTACAAAAGTAAGCTTCTACAAGCCGTGCGGTAACAACGTGACTTTTGAGAATGTCAAACATAGGCTAAGCAATTTTCTGCGCCGCTAATAAAGATGTTTCTTTCTTACACGCCATTCATTTAGAAAAAAAAACACCCCATGGGATCATACTAGTCAATAGCAAAATATACAAGCACACTCTTTCCCTCTTTTACCAAGAAACAGTGTTGAACACAAGCCTCTGAACATAAATTGACAGACTACCAGACTCAACAAACATGTTTACGCGAAACACTTACAGTACAGCCCTCGATAACCTATGTTCATTACAAATGCCCAGCCAATTCCACAGCGCACTTTCAATTTCTATCACTATCATTATCTATTCATTCAATATCTTGCACATCAAAATTCAAAACCAATCTTTCATCTAATGTAAAAGTGGGTTAACTATCATCAACGTAAAATCAACTTCAAAAGTGTGACACCTTTGCACTATTCAAAATTGAAGCATCAAAATTCAAAATGACAAACCTTCATTGCAACATTATAACAAACACATTGAAAGCAATTTAATTGACTTCTATTCAATGCCGAATTTCACTCACTTAGGGAGTTTTAAAGTTCTATATATCTCATTATATGTTTTCAATTTTCATCTATATGGAAAGTTGGAAAAAAATTCTATCTACAATGGTAAAGAAATACTAATAACAGGACTGCGCGGATTTTTAATCATCTACAATAAATCAAAAATAGCTGAACTGCATGTACTTGTTTAAGAGTCCATACCAGTAATCAATAGACTCAATACAAGGGTCAAACTTTTAAGTTTTGCCTCTGAAGTAAATCCTTCAATCCAGCCAACACCAATAGTCAATAGACTCAATACAAGGGTCATACTTTAAATTATTGCCTCTGAAGTAAATCCTTCAATCTAGTCCACACCAATAGTCAATAGACTCAATACAAGGGTCATACTTTTAAGTTCTGCCTCTGAAGTAAATCCTTCAATCTAGCCCACACCAATAGTCACTAGACTCAATACAAGGAGACTCAATACAAGGGTCATACTTTTAAGTTTTGCCTCTGAAGTAAATCCATCAATCCAGCCCACACCAATAGTCAATAGACTCAATACAACGGTCATAATTTTAAGTTTTTCCTCTGAAGTAAATCCTTCAATCTAATCCACATTAATAGTCAATAGACTCAATACAAGGGTCGTACTTTTAAGTTTTGCATCTGAAGTAAATCCTTATATCTAGCACACACCATTAGTCAATAGACTTAATAAAGGGTCAAAATTGAAAGTCTCTCCTCTGAAGTAAATCCTTTAGTCTAGTCCACACCAATAGTCAATAGGACTTACTACAAGGGTCATACTTTTAAGTTTTACCTCTGAAGTAAATCCTTCAATCTACCCCTACACCAATAGTCAATAGACACAATACAAGGGTCATACTTTAAGTTTTGCCTCTGAAGTAAATCCTTCAGTCCAGCCCACACCATTAGTTAATATACTCAATACAAGGGTCATAATTTTAAGTTTTGCCTCTGAAGTAAATCCTTCAGTCCAGCCCACACCAATAGTCAATACACTCAATACAAGGACCATACTTTTAAGGTTTGCCTCTGAGATAAATCCTTCAATCTAGTCCACACTAATAGTCAATAGACTCAATACAAGGGTCGTACTTTTAAGTTTTGCCTCTGATGTAAATCCTTTAATCTAGCCCACACCAATAGTCAATAGAATAAATACAAGGAGACTCAATACAAGGGTCATACTTTTAAGTTTTGCCTCTGAAGTAAATCCTTCAATCTAGCCCACACCAATAGTCAATAGACTCAATACAAGGGTCATACTTTTAAGTTTTGCCACTGAAGTAAATCCTTCAATCCAGCCAACACCAATTGTCAATAGACTCAATACAAGGATCATAATTTTAAGTTTTGCCCCTGAAGAAAATCCTTCGATCTAATTCACACCAATAGTCAATAGACTCTACACAAGGGTCGTACTTTTAAGTTTTGCCTCTGAAGTAAATCCTTCAATCTAGCCCACACCAATTGTCAATAGACTCAATACAAGGGTCATACTTCCAAGTTTTGCAAAGTAAATCCTTCAATCCCACTCACACCAATAGTCAATAGACTCAATACAAGGGTCATAATTTTATGCTTTGCCTCTGAAGTAAATCCTTCAATATAATCGACACCGATAGTCAATAGACTCAATACAAGGAGGCTCAATTCAAGGGTCATACTTCTAAGTTCTGCCTCTGAAGTAAATACTTTAATCTAGTCCACGTCAATAGTCTATAGATACAATACAAGGGTCATAATTTTAAGTTTTGCCTCTAAAGTATATCCTCCCTTCTAGTCCACACCAATAGTCAATAGACTCAATACAAGGGTCATAAATTTAAGTTTTGCCACTAAAGTAAATCCTTCAATCTAGGAGAGCCAAATATGTATTCCAACAGCAGACAGTCACTTAAATAGTTCAATCTAATACATTCTTCAAAAACAATTTATTTTCATGTCTTCAGTTACCAAGTCAATGTAATCCACCAAACAAATAAAGTGAATCATTGTCCACTTATTTTACACTGTACTAAAAATTTTGTAGGTCAACTATGGTCATTATTTAATGAGCTTTGCTTATTACCATGAGCATTACATAACTATCTTTTGATATCACTCACACATGATAAAAGAAAACTCACTAGATTGGTAATCTAGATGTGAATATGAGCCATCAAGTAACATACAAGTCACGTGAACTCAACACTACGATGAAACTTCTTTTTGTCTAACATACTCATCAACTAAAGCCACGGAAAATCTGAGATTCTTTCTGATGCAACGGAAGAAATTCCCAATAAGTTAAGACAAGAAACATCGCATGTATACAAAACACGTGGAGCTACAATATTTTGGATGGCCTACTAAACACGTTTGTGTTTGGAAACAAAGTGAACCACCACCACCTCATGTATAACACTATTTCCACTCTAGTTTTTGTAAAGCTACAAAAGTAGGCTTCTACAAGCCGTGTGGTAACAACGTGATTTTTGAGAATGCAAAACATAGGCTAAGCAATTTTATGCGCCGCTAATAAAGATGTTTCTTTCTTACACGCCAATCATTTAGAAAAAAAACACCCCATGGGATCATACTAGTCAATAGCAAAATATATAAGCACACTCTTTCCCTCTTTTACCAAGAAACAGTGTTGAACACAAGCCTCTGAACATAAATTGACAGACTGCTAGACTCTACAAACAAGTTTACGCGAAACTCTTACAGTACAGCCTTTGATAAGCCTATGTTCATTACAAATGTCCAGCTAATTCCACAATGCACTTTCAATTTCTATCACTATGATTATCTATTCATTCAATATCTTGCACATCAAAATTCAAAACCAATCTTTCATCTAATGTAAAAGTGGGTTAACTATCATCCAAATAAAAGCAACTTCAAAAGTGTGACACCTTTGCCCTATTCAAAATTGAAGCATCAAAATTCAAAATGACAAACCTTCATTGCAACATTATAACAAACACATTGAAAGCAATTTAATTGACATATATTCAATGCCTAATTTCACTCAGGGAGTCTTAAAGTTCTACATATCTCATTATATATTTTCATCCATATGGAAAGTTGAAAAAAAATTCTATCTACAATGGTAAAGAAATTGTAAAAAGAGGACTACATGGATTTTTAATCTTCTACAACTAATCAAAAATAGCGGAACTGCATGTACATGTTTAATAGTCCACACCCGTAGTAAATAGACTCAATACAAGCAGACTCAATACAAGGGTCATAATTTTAAGTTTTGCCTCTGAAGTAAATCCTTCAATTTAGCCCACGCAAATAGTCAATAGACTCATACAAGAGTCATAATTTTAAGTTTTTCGTCTGAAATAAATCCTTCAATCTAGCCCACACCAATAGTCAATAGACTCACTCAATATAAGGGTCATACTTTTAAGTTTTGCCTCTGAAGTAAATCCTTCAATCCAGCCCACACCAAAAGTCAATAGACTCAATAAAGGGTCATAATTTTAAGTTTTGCCTCTGAAGTAAATCCTTCAATCTAGCCCACATCAATAGTCAATAGACTTAATACAAGGGTCATACTTTTAAGTTTTTCCTCTGAAGTAAATCCTTCAATCCAGCTCACACCAATAGTCAATAGACTCGATACAAGGGTCATAATTTTAAGATTTGCTTCTAAAGTAAATCCTTCAGTCTAATCGACACCGATAGTCAATAGACTCAATACAAGGAGACTCAATTCAAGGGTCATACTTTTAAGTTTTGCCTCCGAAGTAAATCCTTCAATCTAATCCACACCAATTGTCAATAGACTCAATAAAAGGGTCATAATTTTCAGTTATGCCTCTGAAGTATATCCATCCATCTAGTCCACACGAATAGTCACTAGACTCAATACAAGGGTCATAATTTTAAATTTTGCCACTGAAGTAAATCATTCGATCTAGAAGAGCCAAATATGTATTCCAACAGCATACAGTCGCTTAAATAGTTCAATCTAATACATTCTCAAAATACAACTTATTTTCCTGTCTTCGGTTACCAAGTCAATGTACTCCACCAAAAGAATAAAGTGAAATCATTGTCCACTTATTTTACACCGTACTGAAAATTTTGTAGGTCACCTACGGTCATCTCTTAATGAGTTTTGTTTATTACCATGAGCATTACATAACCATCTTTTGTTATCACATGCACATGATAAAAGAAATCTCACTAGATTGGTAATCTAGATGTGAATATGAGCCATCAAGTAACCTGCAAGTCACGTGAACTCAAAACTACGATGAAACTTCCTTTTGTCTAACATATTCATCAACTAAAGCCACGGAAAGTCTGACATTACTTTCTGATGCAAAAAAAAAAAAAAATCCCTATAAGTTAAGACAAGACACATCGCATGTATACAAAACACATGGAGCTACAACAGTTTGGATGGCCTACTAAGCACGTGTGTGTTTGGAAACAAAGTGAACCACCACCACCACCTCATGTATAACACTATTTCCACTCTAGTTATTCTGAAGCTACAAAAGTAAGCTTCTACAAGCCGTACGGTAACAATGTGATTTTTGAGAATGCCAAACATAGGCTAAGCAATTTTCTGCGCCGCTAATAAAGAAGTTTTGTTTCTTACATGCCATTCATTTAGAAAGAAAAAAAAAAACACCCCATGGGATCATACTAGTCAATAGCAAAATATATAAGCACACTCTTTCCCTCTTTTACCAAGAAGCAGTGTTGAACACAAGTCTCCGAACATAAATTGACAGACTACCAGACTCTACAAACATGTTTACGCGAAACACTTACAGTACAGCCCTTGATAATCCTATGTTCATTACAATTTTCCAGCCAATTCCACAATGCACTTTCAATTTCTATCACTATCATTATCTATTCATTCAATATCTTGCACATCAAAACCAATATTTCATCTAATTTAAAAGTGGGTTGACTATCATCAAAGTAAAATCAACTTCAAAAGTGTGACACCTATGCACTATTCAAAATTGAAGCATCAAAATTCAAAAGAACAAACCTTCATCGCAACATTATAACAAACACAATGCCTAATTTCACTCGGGGAGTTTTAAAGTTCTATATATCACATTATATATTTTCATCCATATGGACAGTTGAAAAAAATTCTATCTATAATGGTAAAGAAATAGTAAACAGAGGACTACGCGCATTTTTAATCTTCTACAATAAATCAAAAATAGCTGAACTGCATGTACATGTTTAATAGTCCACACCAATAGTCAATAGACTCAATAAAAGGGGACTCAATACAAGGGACATAATTTTAAGTTTTGCCTCTGCAATAAATCCTTCAATCTAGCCCACACCAATAGTAAATAGACTCAATACAAGGGTCATAATTTTAAGTTTTGCCTCTGAAGTAAATCTTTCAATCTAGCCCACACCAATAGTCAATAGACTCAATACAAGGGTCATAATTTTAAGTTTTGCATCTGAAGTAAATCCTTCAATCTAGCCCACACCAATAGTCAATTGACTCAATACAAGGGTCATACTTTTAAGTTTTGCCTCTGAAGTATCCAGCTCACACCAATAGTCAATAGACTCAATACAAGGGTCATAATTTTAAGTTTTGCCTCTGAAGTAAATCCTTCAATCTAATCGACACCGATAGTCAATAGACTCAATACAAGGAGACTCAATTCAAGGGTCATACTTTTAAGTTTTGCCTCTGAAGTAAATCCTTCAATCTAGTCCACACCAATAGTCAATAGACTCAATAAAAAGGTCATAATTTTAAGTTTTGCCTCTGAAGTATATCCTTCCATCTAGTCCACCCCAATAGTCAATAGACTCAATACAGGGAGACACAATACAAGGGTCATAATTTTAAGTTTTGCCACTGAAGTAAATCCTTCAATCTAGAAGAGCCAAATATGTATTCCAACAGTAGACAGTCAATTAAATAGTTCAATCTAATACATTCTTCAAATACAACTTATTTTCCTGACTCCAATTACCAAGTCGATGTACTCCACCAAAAGAATAAAGTGAAATCATTGTCCACTTATTTTACACCATACTGAAAATTCTGTAGGTCACCTGCGGGCATCCCTTAATGAATTTTGCTTATTACCATGAGCATTACATAACCATCTTTTGTTATCACTCGCACATGATAAAAGAAAACTCACTAGATTGGTAATCTAGATGTGAATATGAGCCATCAAGTAACATGCAAGTCACGTGAACTCAAAACTACGATGAAACTTCTTTTTGTCTAACATACTCATCAACTAAAGCCACGGAAAGTCTGAGATTACTTTCTGATGCAACAGAAAAAAATCCCTATAAGTTAAGACAAGAAAGATCGCATGCATACAAAAAACATGGAGCTACAACAGTTTGGATGGCCTACTAAGCACGTGTGTGTTTGGAAACAAAGTGAACCACCATCACCTCATGTATAACACTATTTCCACTCTGGTTTTTCTGAAGCTACAAAAGTAAGCTTCTACAAGCTATGCAGTAACAACGTCATTTTTGAGAATGCCAAACATAGGCTAAGTAATTTTCTGCGCCGCTAATAAAGAGGTTTCTTTCTTACACGCCATTCATTTAGAAAGAAAAAAAAAAAAACACCCCATGGGATCATACTAGTCAATAGCAAAATATATAAACACACTCTTTCCCTCTTTTACCAAGAAACAGTGTCAAACACAAGCCTCTGAACATAAATTGACAGACTACTAGACTCTACAAACATGTTTACGCAAAACACTTACAGTACATCCCTTGATAAGCCTATGTTCATTACAAATGTACAGCCAATTCCACAATGCACTTTCAATTTCTATCACTATCATTATCTATTCATTCAATATCTTGCACATCAAAACCAATATTTCATCTTATGTAAAAGTGGGTTAACTATCATCAAAGTAAAATCAACTTCAAAAGTGTGACACCTTAGCACTATTCAAAATTGAAGCATCAAAATTCAAAAGGACAAATCTTCATCGCAACATTATAACAAACACAATGAAAGCAATTTAATTGACATATATTCAATGCCTAATTACACTCAGGGAGTTTTAAAGTTCTATATATCTCATTATATATTTTCATCCGTATGGACAGTTGAAAAAAAATTCTATCTATAATGGTAAAGAAATAGTAAACAGAGGACTACGCACATTTTTAATCTTCTACAATATATCAAAAATAGCTGAACTGCATGTACATGTTTAATAGTCCACACCAATAGTCAACAGACTCAATACAAGGGTCATAATTTTAAGTTTTGCCTCTGCAATAAATCCTTCAATCTAGCCCACACCAATAGTCAATAGACTCAATAGAAGGCTCCTAATTTTAAGTTTTGCCTCTGCAGTAAATCCTTCAATCTAGCCCACACCAATAGTCAATAGACTCAATACAAGGGTCCTAATTTTAAGTTTTACCTCTGGAGTAAATCCTTCAATCCAGCTCATACCAATAGTCAATAGCCTCAATACAAGGGTCATACTTTTAAGTTTTGTCTCTGAAGTAAATCCTTCAATATAGCCCACACCAATAGTCAATAGACTCAATAAAAGAGTTATACTTTTAAGTTTTGCCTCTGAAGTAAATCCTTCAATCTAGCCCACACCAATAGTCAATAGACTCGATACAAGGAGACTCAATATAAGGGTCATCCTTTTAAGTTTTTCCTTTGAAGTAAATCCTTCAATCTAATCGACACCGATAGTCAATAGACTCAATACAAGGAGACTCAATTCAAGGGTCATAATTTTAAGTTTTGCCGCTGAAGTAAATCCTTCAATCTAGTCCACACCAATAGTCAATAGACTCAAAGTGAACCACTACCACCTCATGAATAACACTATTTCCACTCTGGTTATTCTGAAGCTACAAAAGTAAGCTTCTACAAGCCGTGCGGTAACAACGTGATTTTTGAGAATGCCAAACATAGGCTAAGCAATTTTCTGCGCCGCTAATAAAGATGTTTCTTTCTTACACGCCATTCATTTAGAAAAAAAGCACCCCATGGGATCATACTAGTCAATAGCAAAATATATAAGCACACTCTTTCCCTCTTTTACCAAGAAACAGTGTTGAACACAAGCCTCTGAACATAAATTGACGGACTACCAAACTCTACAAACATGTTTACGCGAAACACTTACAATACAGCCCTTAATAACCTATGTTCATTACAAATGTCCAGCTAATTCCACAATGCACTTTCAATTTCTATCACTATCATTATCTATTCATTCAATATCTTGCACATTAAAACCAATCTTTCATATAATGTAAGAGTGAGTTAACTATTATCAAAGTTAACTTCAAAAGTGCCGCACCTTTGCACTATTCAAAATTGAAGCATCAAAATGAACAAATTTCATTGTAACATTAAAACAAACACATTCAAAGCAATTTAACTGACATAACAAACCAAATTTCCAGTATCAAATTCTTAAATAACCGAATGCAGAAAGTTCTAAGAAATACTTACGCAGTAGTTTCTTGACCGCCACCTTGAGTCCCAGTACTAACAAAAAACCCAGCCGGTTTTCCAGCAAGCTTTTGCCCCTGCCACAAACTCCCCGTAGAATCAAAGAAAGCCTTCATTTGCGCGGCCATGGAACCATACCTAGTCGGAAACCCAAACAAAACACCATCAGCAGCCGGAAGCTCGTCCGGCGATATCACCGGAATAGTTTCATCTTTCGGAAGCGCTTTCATCTGATTCAAGACCTCAATCGACAATGTCTCAGGCACTCTGTACAAAACCCCTTCCACACCTTCGACAGCGTCCACGCCTTGCTTCAATCTCTTGGCTAAACCTTCCACGTGGCCGTACATGGAGTAGAAGACGATGAAGATTTTGAGTTTAGTGACGGTGAAGGGTGGTTCTTGGATTGATTCTTCGGATTCTGGAGTGGGTTGTGGCGGAGATTCTTCGGCTACGGGTGGTTGTTTTTTCTTGCTGGGAACGCAGCCTCCTCCTTTTCCCATTGAGAAAAAAAGAGAGAAGATTGGGAATGTGAAATGTGAAACGATCAAGAATTTTTGGAAGTGAGAGTGAGAATTGTGTTCTTGCGTTCTTGGGATAAACGAATGATGAGTGACGTCACTGTGTGGGGGGAGTTCAAATGATGATGAATAGTTACGTTACGTCCCTACCCAACCTAATTGAAACGGACGCTTTACCACTTTTTTGTGTACAAAGTGAATAGAAAGTTAGTTTTAAATAAATTTATTATGTAAGCAAAATTGTACCACACGAATATTAGTTGATTTTGAGATATCCGATATATTTACGGATATTCATGAATATATTATTTAGATTTTTTTTATAAATGAATATTATAAACTATTTTTTTATTATCTCTTTTTAGTAATAATAATAATAATAATAATAATAATTTTATATTAAACATATTATTAATAATTTTAAATAAAGTAAAATAATATTTAAATAATTTTATTAATTATTAATGAATAAATATATTCGTGGGTAAGTGCACCATCAAATTTGTATTCATTCTTGTAAAACAACATGTAATTAAGTATTTATTTATAATATTCGTGAATACACGCTATCAAATTTGTGGCAGTGACTAGTTTTATCTGCAAGTACGTTTTTTTTTATCCCCACCCGCTAAGAACAAATGGCTTTTTTGGCCACATAATGGGAAAAAAAAATTTAAATAATAAGGTTTAAAAAAAAATTACCAAAAAAACAAGTTTTCAAAAAATTCACTAAAGTGTCTAGGTTTTGAAGACCCCCTGGAGTATGCGCCAAATGAATTGGCGCATTAGTTAAAAAATTAGGAGTATGCGCCATATGGTTTGGCGCAAATGTGGAATTAATTTTTTTTTTTTTTTACTTTTCACAACACATATACGCCAATTCATTTGGCTAATTCAAAAAATTTTATACTAATGCGCCAAATGGTTTGGCGCATACTCTAAGGGGTCCCGCAAAACCTAGACATTTTGGTAAAATTTCTGAAAACCTTGTTTTTTATGTAATTTTTTTTATAAACATTGTTATTTAAATTTTTTCATGGGCCCAAGTGTTGTTTTTTATGGTTAAATAGAATATATATAATGGAAAATAATAATAAAGATTAAAGTGTATATATATATATATATATATATATATATATATATATATATATATATATATATATATATATATATATATATATATATATATATATATATATATATATATATAGAAAGATTGAGTAGCATTAAGGGTGTAAAATGGTTGAATTAGGTGGATATAGACCACTAATAAATGATGGGAAAAGCTAACATGTGACCCAAGGGCACAAGTTAATAAATTATTTATAGTAAAATTTTCTTGAAATGCATGCTATCGAAATTTTAAATATAATTTTATTGCATTTAATTACATTTAACATTTTCTAATTATAGTATCATTAACATGTGCCCTTAGGACACATGTTAACATGACCCATAAATGATCAATATAATTTATTAATCCATTAACAATTTATTAAAATTTCTTCAAAAATATTCAATTCAATACATCCATTAAAAATAGCTTATCATATCCATATGGTAGAGTCAAATATTCAATTCAATGTAAAAATATTCAATTCAATGCATCCATTATAAATACTCAATCAATGCATCCATTCAAATAATTAATGTAAATATACCCCTTAATATTTTGTTTAAAATGTTATTTATATCTAAAAAATTATTATGTTTTAAGAAATACAAAATCATTTTTTATATTTTATGGAAAAACATAAATGAATTTTTTTACATTTAAAAAAACTGTTTTTTTTTTTTGAAAAACAATTACTTTTGGAATGTTTTTCATTTTAGAAAAAAACAATTTTTTAAAAAAATGTTATTTATTTAAAAAAATAATTTTTTTTTCTAAAAAGTCAATTTTTTATTTTTGAAAAAAATGGTTTTTTTTTCTCAAAAAGATCAACTTCTTTTGTTTTAAGAAATAAAAAATGTCATTTATATTATATTTATTTGACTTTTATAATTTCAAATATACTATTTTTCATTGTTTTTCTAAAAATAGATCTAATGAATTTAAAGATTATGATAAAAATAATTTATTGGATCATTAAAATATGTTGGAAGGATTTGATCCACTCATGTACATAAATGAATGGATTAAGTCCAATTTATTAACTTGTTTTTCATGTGGTGGATGAATTGAATGAGTTTTCTGGTGAATGGGTTTTGTCTTAATGGATTTAATTTCAACCCCTAGTAACGACACAAGGTGTACCTAATTCAAGCACGGCGAAAACAAAAAACATAAGTTTTCTCTTTTGATAAGGTTCAAAAACTTTACACCATTGGTTATTCATCTGTTTTAATTTTCTCACCCTATTTTTACTAATTTTTCCCCTGGTTTTGTCTAAAAATTAAGTTGGGGGAGTACAAAGAAAATAGGAGTTGAGCCTGGGCAAGTGCCCCGGCTCACTGGGCCTTGGAACCGCCCCTGGTTTTAGTTGTATGTGTGGATGATATTTATCTTGCAACTATTGATCTTGATTTATTGTATGAGACTTAAAATTTTCTCTCTAATAACTTTGAAATGAAAGATATGGATGAAGCAAGTTATCTGATTGAAATATAAGTATTTGTGATAAATATCACAAATTCTCATGCTTGACTTAGAAATCATATATCAATAAAGTTTTGGAAAAAATTAGAATGGATAATGTTCAACATCTCTCATTCCTATATATAAAGGAGAGAAATTTAGTCATATACAATGTGATAAAGATGGTTTTGCAACTATTAGCAAATCTAGGGTTTAACCATTTAAATAAACACAAAACAAGAAAACATAAAATTCTGAAAATGATTCTCTACCATTTCAAACAGCAACAACACTATAAATACAAACCAGTTGTACTGGGTCAGAATATGGGTCAGGCCCAATTGAAGAAAAGTAAACACATACTAAATAAACATACTAATAAAATATTAAAACATTTTATTTTTGAACATAATCTTTCATCCATGTGGGTTGGTCTCTAATATGTATGGGTCTTGTATCAAAACTTGTTGGCCCAAAAACATCCTTGTCCTCAAGGTTGTGTTTAAAAATATTGACCCAATTGAGAAGTCCAGTTCGGTGACCATTTGGAGAGGAGCGTTGGCATGTTAGAGACAGCACTGAACCAACTGGCATTGAAGTAGATAGGTGGCATGGGGAAGTGGGGCAAGCATAGGAAACAACTGTATTCCCAGTGGCTGCATGCGTCGAAAGTGGGTCTTGGGAAGATAATTGAGCACGTGGCTCTGTAGCATCCAAGGGTGGAGGGGAAATGATAAAGGTAGGTATTGTAATGGATGGTGGAGATGTAATAGGGTATAGAGTGTTAGGTGAGGCGTTTGGGGAAGTGGGGCTTGGTAAAGTAGAAGGAGAGTTTGAAGACTTAAACTCTTCAGAATGTGTAACCAATGCATTTCTCTCACTATTTCTCTCACTATTTCTCTCAACTACTTTTTTTTTCAAAAAAATCATCTTCTTTTCTTGTTCTCCCCGATGACTTAGTTCTTCCTTGTTGTTCTTTTTCCAAAAACTCCTTGCTTCTCTTTCCTTTTTCAACCGAATCGTTCTTGTTTAATGCATCTAGAGTCGATAAATCCACAAATCCTTGAAGAACTTCGTGGTTTGATGATGGTTCTGAAGGAGGGGCCTCGTTGTCGTCTTCAGATCCTACGAACTCAATGGGAATCGGTCGAAAAGGGGGAAATGGATCCTTTGCATGGAAGATTCGAAGCTGAGAGACATTAAAGATTGGGTGGATACTTGTAGACTCCAACAAATAAAGGTGATAAGCGACCTTTCCGATGCGGAGAAGGGTCTTGAAGGAGCCAAAATACCTTTTTGATAGCTTTTGGGATGAACGATGTTGTATTGAGGTTTGACGGAGTGGTTGAAGGTGAAGTTAAATCATGTCGCCTTCATTAAAGATACACTCACTTTTGTTTTTGTTACTCCAAATTGCCATTCTATTTCTGGTTCATTCAAGATTAAGTTTTAGGGTTTTTAAAACTTCCTCTCGTTGTTGTAAGGACACGTCTTATGCCAGAATCGTTACATATATGGGGTTGTACTTTGGAAAAGATGGAGGTGGTGTCCGTATAAAGCTTCAAAGGGCGACATTTTGATGGACGAGTGGTGAGATGTATTGTACCAGAACTCAGCTAAGTGTAAGTAGTTGAACCATTTCTTTTGATTTTCGCTAGAAAAACATCTTAAGTATGTCTTTAAACAACTATTAACCACTTTTGTTTGATCGTCAGTTTCAGGATGATATGCGGAACTGTATTTTAGTGTGATGCCCTGTGCTCGAAATATTTCTTTCTTAAAGGTACTAAGGAAAAATGGGTCGCGATCTAACACAGTGGAAGTTGGAACTCCATGTAACCTGCAGATCTCCATCGAGAAACGAAGAGTGAGGTCCTTAGCAGAAAATTTTGTAGATAACGCTGTGAAGTGAGAGAATTTTGTCAAACAATCACAAACAACCCAGACAACCGTGTGGCTAGAAGAATTTGGTAAGCGCGTTAGAAAATGTCTTTGTAATATTGTTTCAATTGTGTTACGAGGAGTGGAACGAGGGAAGAGATGGAGAGAAGAGTGGCCTCTTCTTTTGGTTGTATGTGGATCAGGGCATCGGCAACTTGATTGGCTTTTCCAGGTTTGTAAAATATTTCAAAATGAAATCCTTGTAGCTTTGCTTCCCACTTTTGTTGCTTAGGAGTTTGAATAGTTCGAACTAACAAAATTTTCAAACTCTTCTGATCAGTATAGATGTGAAATTTACCGCCTACTAAATACTGACGCCATTTTTTACAGCTTCTGTGATGGCCAACATTTTCACACACGTAAACAAATGAAGCTTGTAACCGGTTGCATAGTTTCTTGCTGAAGAACACTAGAGGATGTCCTTGTTGTTATAATACTGCTCCAACAGCCACAGCTGAAGCATCTGTTTCAAGCACGATGATCTGAGAGAAATTTGGAAGAGAAAGCATCGGAGTTTTTGTCATTTTTTTCTTTAATATTGTAAAAGTTGGTCCAACTGATGTACTCCATATGATATTTTAGTGGAACGCAATAAATCGGTGAAAGGAGCGGCGAGGGAGGCGTATTGACGAACAAATCATTGATAAAAGTCGGTGAGGCCTAAAAAAACCCGGAGTGTCATGAGTGAACGAGGTTGTGTCCAGTCTAGTATAGCTTGAATCTTTGTAGGATCTAGGGTTACACCTTCACTTGAAATAATATGACCTAGGTAATCAACTTTAGGAACAATAAAAATGCATTTTGAAAGTTTGGCATAAAATTAATTGGATAAAAGCAAGTCTAAAATAACTTTTAAATGATGAGCATGATTAGAAAGGCAAGAACTGTAAATTAGAATATCGTTAAAAAAAAAAAAACAAACTGTCGTAAGTATGGGAAAAGCAAATCATTCATTATCGATTGAAAAGAACTAGGAGCGTTAGTTAGGCCAAAAGGCATAACCAAAAACTCATAGTATACATCAAATATTCTAAAAGGAGTTTTGTGAGTATCCTTCGGTGTGACTCTAATTTGGTGATATCCAAATCAAAGATCGATCTTAGAAAAAATAGTTGTTGAACCCCATTCATCAAAGAGTTGATCTATGGTTGGGATAGGAAAATAGTCGTAAACTTTGACGGTGTTGAACGCTCTATAATCAACACAAAAACGCCAAGTGCCATCTTTTTTCTTACTAACAGCACTGGGGAAGAGCAAGGGTTATTATTGGGTTTGATAATAACCTCTTGAATCATGTCTTTGATAATGGATGTCATAGCTTCTTTTTGTGAGTGAGGATATCAATAAGGTTTAACATTAACATGTGCAGTGTTAGGGAAGATGGGTATGTGGTGATCATGTTGTTTAGGTAGGGGTAAGCTTTGGGATTGCTTAAAAATTTCAGCAAAGCATTTGATGATGGTGGAAATTCGTTGGGGAAGGGAAGGTGGTAAAGAGTCAAGGGCAATGGTGTTGTTGAATGATGTAATGGATTCATGTTCTGGAGTAGGCTGGTAAATGAGCAAATGGATAGAAGCTATCGAATATGTGTGGAGAAGATGACAAAGATGATTGTAGGTTGAGTGGGATGGAAGGGATTTAGGTTCACCGGTAATAGTGATGTGATTGTTGTTATATTTGAAGGATATATTAGGGATAGAAAAATGAGTCATAAGAGGACCAAGAGTGCGTAACCATTCCATCCCAAGAACGACATCAACTCCTTCAATAGGAAATAAGTGGAAAGGGATTGTGAATAGTTCATTTGTAAGGTGATTGGAACTTGAGGGCAAAGTCCTTAGAAAAGTAATTTTTAGATCTATTACCAACCATGACAGAAAAGTTAGGGATTGAGGTAGTTGGTAATTTGAGGTGTTAGCCTATGCGCGACTGTAGAATGTTGTGAGTGCTTCCCGTATCGATCAGAACTGTGACTGTTAAGCCATCAATAATTCCTTTAAATTTGAGGGTCTTATGGGAAAAGTGTCCATTTTCCGCTTGAGGAAATAGTTGAAAATAAGTCTCATCTGGTTCGAGTGTTGTGGCAGTCTCGTTAATAAGTTCCAATGACTTCTCTTTTAAAGAGTCCTCATCATCAATCAATAAAATAAACTTTCCAGATGCACATTTATGGCCATGGATGAATTTCTCATCACATTTTAAACATAGTCCTTGGGCGCGATGCTCCTGAAGTTGAACATTGGAAAGAGGTCGAATAGGTAGCTTAGGTGTTTGTGGGGTTGTGAGAGATTTCATTGTTGTTGTTGAAAGGGGAGCACTTTGGGTGGGTGTGTTTGGGCGATTAAAAGGGGTGGAAAAAGCTTTTTGGTACTTAGGTTTTTCTTCCCTTAGTTTTGATTCAATAAGTTTAGCTAGCCTAAGAACTTGTGAGAATGAGGTGGGTTTATGAATGGCGGTCTCGTTTTGAATATCAGGCATCAAACCAGAAATAAAACAATTTATAATTGCTTCATGGGAGAATCCAGCAACTTGATTTCCCAAATTTTTTCAAAATTAGGTTGATATTCCACAACTGACCCAGTTTGTTTTAACTTAAACAATTCTACCTGTTGATTGGCATAAGTGGAGGGACCAAATCGTAACTCCAACACCTTCGTAAAAGAAAACCAATCTGTTAACTCTTGATTAAAATGCATCCATTTAAACCAGTATAATGCATCTCCTTTCATGTAAAAGGACATCATAGACAATCTGTTTTATGGTGGTAAATTGTAAAAATTAAAAAATTGTTCAGCTTGAAATAGCCATTCGAGAGGGTTTGAGTCATCAAACATAACTAGTTCCAATTTGGGGGTACTAAATGGGGGTAAATGGTTCATTTGGGGAATAAGAGTGTATGTGATTTATTGTGGAAAAGGGATAGGATGGGATTTGATAGGGGAAAAAGCTTATGTGAAAATAGGGTATGGTGGAAAAGGTTGAGGAATTTGTGTAGTATGTTATCGCAACAACGATGTGACAGATGGCGGTGGTGCTATGGTTTGTGGGATTGTGTGGGAAAACGTGGCAGATTGTCTTAGGGGTGTGTGAACAGGGAAAACCCATGTGAAACAGGGGCAGTGACTATAGGTATAATGGAGGGTGGGTGAGTTATACCTGAGGAACCCACTGGAGAATGAACAGCAGCAGCTGACTATTTCTCCTTTTGAATGAGTAGTTTGTTAAGAGTGGTAATGATAGTTTCATACCTTGAATCTGAGATTTGCCTGTCAATTTGGTGCTGATTTAACATAGATTTTGTTGTGTTTGCTCCAGATCTGTTTGCATTATATTGAATCGTTCATCCAACTATTGTTAGCTCTCTTGCTTAGCCTTATCGAGTTGGATATGGCCTGTGTGAACAACTTGTTCAATAATCTCTTGGTGAGAAGGTTGAGATGGTTTGGGAGGGGCCATGGGTTCAAGATGAAAGCACCAATGATAGAAAGGGTTTTGCAACTATTACCAAATCTATGGTTTAACCATTGAAATAAACATAAAACAAGAAAACATAAAATTCTGAAAATGATTCTCTACCATTTCAATCAGCAACTACACTATAAATATAAACCAGGTGTACTAGGTCAGAATATGGGTCAGGCCCAATTGAAGAAAAGTAAACACATACTAAATAAGCATACTAATAAAATATTAAAACATTTTATTTTAGAACATAATCTTTCATCCATGTGGGCCGAACTCTAATCCGTATGGGCCTTCTATCACAATGTCAAAAGAATGAATTCAAACCAAAAATTAAATAAAGTATTTGCAAAGGAAAAAGAATCATATGCTTACATAAGGGAGGTTTCAGTATCTTTAAGTAATTGGATATTCATATTCAAATTTTACCAGGTGTATAGATATAAGAAAGTTAACATTTGGTTGTGTATATCTTTTAACTAGAGGATTGATATCATGGAAAGTGTGAAGGAGATTTTCATTGTTGTATCCACTATGGAGGCTGAATTTGTGACATGTTTTGAGGCCACAATTTAGACTAATTGGCCACGAAATTTTATTTATGGACTTGGACTTATCGATAGTAATTTCAAGCCACTGATTTTTTTGTGATAATTTTGCAAAGGTATTCTTCTCTAAG
This sequence comes from Vicia villosa, assembly GCF_029867415.1. NCBI lineage: Eukaryota > Viridiplantae > Streptophyta > Magnoliopsida > Fabales > Fabaceae > Vicia > Vicia villosa. The sequence continues at coordinate 130,997,849 of NC_081181.1, read as the reverse complement.
AAACAACAAGAATTTTAACGGTGCTAATCAAATGGAATTAAATTAATTTATCATTTTAAAAAGAGGTTAAATAAATAGTGTCAATTTATCCTATCAAACACAAATTTTATGATTGATGATCCTTTGACAAAAGAGTTACCACTTAAAGTATTTGGTGACCATGTAAAAACATGAGTATTATGATTGTTAATGAATTACGATGTTTTATTGATGTATGTGATGCTCTGAACTCATTTATGTAATGTTTTAGATTTGTTTTGTTTTCTACTTAAGTATTCATGAAATTAATGATAATGAGAACAAATTATGTTATTAATAATGACAATATTGTTGGATCCGTTAAGCATTTTTTAACTTATGATCATATTGACGAGAAAGGCCAATATACTAATACAAGAAAAAGAAATATGTCGATTAAATGATATATAATAGTCATGAATCTTATGGTTTATATTCTAAATTATGATAAATGATGGAACCAAATCATGTGTAATTCGTTAATATGCATTATAATTGATATAGTGTTAAATCATATATGAAGTGGTTTTATTCAAATGACATGAAAGAATGTTATTCAAATAATATAAAGAATTGTTATTCAAATAATATGAAGGGGTGTTATTCAAATAACATGAAATGATGTTACTTAAATAACATGAAATGGTGTTATTAAAAGAAAATGTGAAATGTGTTGTTCAAATAAAATGAAAATATGTTATTGTGAATGAGCATGAATAACATCTACAAAGAAAAGGTGTTATTGTAAACGACTGTGAATAACATATATAAATAATGATGACTTGATGGGAGTCAAACACGATAATTGAACAAAGAGTTTTATTCCATCCACAATAGTTTCTCTACCAAATAGTCATCAAGAAAGGGTTTTGAAAAAAATATGAATTGGAAAGGGATAAATTGAGTTTCAGTGGATTACGCTCGTCGTTAATCATCATTATGGAATAAGGTATATATTTTAATACTTTTATGAATGTGAGAATAATATAATCTAAGATCTATATAATGATGACATTTTCTTAATTAAATGCATAGCATGAATGAAATCAACTTACAACATGTTCATATATTTAACTTGTTTTTTATGAACATTAGGGTGGCTATTCCGACTTGGTTTGCTTCATTGTGTATAAATGTGAAAACTATGGTTCTAAGATATTTTGCAAGCTTTATTCACGAATAATAGGGTGGCTATTCTGATCTTAAGAGGTTGCATGTTGGTTTTATGGAGCTTTATGTTCAAAAGCAACAAGGCATGGGCTCAAGAACAATTTTTTGTGATTAAAGCTACTCTATGAAAATGGAAGTGCCATCTTTGTGCCATAAATAGAATGATCTTGTGAATAAAAGCTTAATCACTTTGATAATGGCCCCAAAGTTTGTGTAATCTTCTGATTAGAGGGAGATTTTAAAGTAATATGGCCTGCAATCAAGAGATATGCATATTTGAATTCCAAGGCTCCAAGATTTCTTCATGAAAAATGACCTCTAATTCAAGATTGGAACCTCAACTTCATCTCTTCGAATCTTGCAGCTCAAGTATGCTATGAATGAGTTCTTGTACTTTTTGGAAAACCCAAAACATCCCCTACAACTTTCATGTTTTGTGTTTTCTTGAATTCACAAGGGATCATTATTGAAAATGACCTCAAAGTCATGCACTTTTTAGGAACCAATCTGCCTTGAAATTTTCTCAAAGTGTGGGCAATTGAAACATCAACTTCATAGCTTCATAACTCAAAATCCTTGCACACGTTAAGGATTCATCCTCAAGGACAAAGTTATTATAAAAAATGAGATCTTCAATTTGATCTTTGGAGTACAAAAAATGGTGACTTGATAAAGAAGTTACAAGCTTTCAAAGTTGAGTACTTGAACATGTAAAATTACCATAACTTAGAAAAATTCTCAAAAATTTTTACTTTTGAAACTTTTGACTGATTTTCTTGATTTAATTTGATCAAATGACTTTAATAATCATATTTTCATGATCATTGATCTTAGAAGTCTATAGTTGACTAAAAGTCAAAGTTGATTACTCCACAATTGACTTTTGTCAGTTGAATTGCATTCTTCCAAATACCAATTGAATTAAATTCTTCTAGCCAAATAGATGATATGAGTGGGATATAATGAAGTATTTGTGATCCTTGATTCATGATATGAGTGGTCTATAATGAAGTATTTGTGGTTCTTGATTCATGCTTTGACCATAAGCCAACTTCCCTAAAGAATTAGGTCAAAACCTAATTGGTGTATCAGATGAATTTGAGAGTTGTTGATCTTGATTGGAAGCATTCTTAAGCTTGAACATGAATGATGGGAATCACTTGAGCATATGGAAATCTTGAATCCCTTTTTAAGCCACAAAACCCTAATTTGCCTGAGCTCATTGACCAGTACCTATCTTGTGAAACATGCAACAAGCAAACATATTTTTGTATATTTAGGGTTAGAAAATGATGCATGAATTATTTTTATATGAAATTAAAAATGGTAAGGAGGTGGGATCTTAGGGTCAAAATTTGAGGTTTGACAGTATCCATATATGTTGTCTTCTTTTTTATTATTATTCACCTCTTGCATGTCATTTTTTCTAATATTCTGATTTGGTTACATGGTTTTTTTATGTTGTTGATGTTGTTCAGATTTTAGGCCGATTTAGTCAAACCGGGTCATTATCATCTAAGGCCCACCTTCCCATTGATTAAGGTAATAATCTAATTATCATTGCTTTAATTAAGTCCTTATTTATTCTTAATCTAGCATAGAAAATTTCAAATGTTCTGAAAAATCTTATTTTTGTTGGTCTTATCACCTCACCATTAATTTATGTCATTATGTCTATGTCTTGACAAAGATTGTTAGAGAATTTAAACACACTTATGACATAGGTAGGAATAGCTTGAGCTACGGTTTTTCCAGCATATGTTATGTTTTTTTCCAGCCATTTAAATTCCTTATAATTCTATCAAGGAGGAATTTGAAATAATTTCTCTTTGATCTACCGAATTGGGTAGGAAGGCCTAGATAGTTACCAATGTTGTTCTTAATATTTATAAGCGTCCATATTCTAAATTTGTCTTTAGTGTCTTCCTCTACTTTGTTGATAAATACTATAAAGAATTAGTTATAGTTGATGAGTTGAACATAATTATTTTGATAGAGATCAAACCATTGTGTATTTCTTTTGCTTCCTCTTTATTGGCCCTGCAAAATATAAGGTTGTCATTAGAAAGGAAAATTTGAGATATAGAGAGGGCCTTTTTATCAATAGTCATACCATAAATAAGACCATTTTCCTAACTATTGAGAAGTAAACTAGAGAGGACCTCATCACATAAAATAAAAAGATAAGAGGTAGGGACCCCCTTGTCTGATGCCCCTAGTGAGGCTAAACCAATTAGAGTAGCTATCACTAATGATCATGGAGAAGGAAACATATTCGGTCAATTCATGATAGTATTAATCTTTTTTTCAGTAAGTCACATGTACTTAAGAGTATTTTTTATATAGTTCCACTCAATCATATCATAGGATTTGGCAATGTCTACCTTAAAATCAACATAACCCTTATTGATGCTTTTATTTTTATTAAGATAATGAAAGGTTCAAAAGTAAGAATAATATTGTTAGTAACGAGTCTTCTAGAAACAAAGGCACTCTGGTACGGATTGATGATTTTGTTGTGATAAGGCTTAGTTATATTTGTTGGATAAGTGACTTTAAGCACAAAAGGGAGGGTGAATTGTGGTATTTAAAATTCTTTATTACTTTTATATTTTTCTCGATTAGTTTTGAAATTGTGTTAGTAGTTTCGTAGGAGTAAATAGAAGCGAAAAATAAAGAGAGTAAGGGTTAGAGAGATTTCATCAAAGAGTTATCAAGGTTTGGCCGAACGTTGGCCTAGTTTTGTCCCCAATAGATCTTCTTGAGATTTTGGCTATAAACTTTTAAGTTTTTAAAGCTATGTCCACGACCCTTAATATAATCTGATGATAATATTTTACCAGCTTATTCTCAACCATAGATATCTCTTACTACAAGATAAGCTAACGAACCTTCTTAGAGATTTTTAGGCTGATCTCAATAACCAAAATAAACTTTTTCCAACAAAGCTCAATAAACAAAAATAGAGATTTCATGACTGGTTTATCTTACGAACAAAACTCAAATTTCTCAAGAGTATCACACTATAAAAAATTGAACAGACAACATAACCATTTACAAACTCTTCCTCATAAGCGAAGTTTCACTCAAAATCACTATGGAAAATTTTAAGTGAAAAATAAACATTTCTATAAAGAGAAGGAGAGAAAATAGAGAGATAAATTCCAAATAAAATGTAAACCTTTGGAAAGTGGCGTGAAATGAAGAGGAGGAAAGCCTCCTTTATATGGAAGTTGGAAAAACGAGAAAAAGAAATGATCCACAGGAAGAATTGATGAGCCAATCGATTGGCATAACACTTCAATTGATTGGCTAGGCCATTTTTTATTGATTACCATGTCTAATATGGAAATATTAGATATCACATTGTTGCAAGTTATTAAGATGTTGTCTTAATCATTTGGTTAAACGTTTGGCTCTTCTCTAATCAATTGGCTTAATGCTATAATCGTTTGTCTGGCTCAAAAAGTTTTCCCAATCAATTGGCTTAAGTCCCTAATTGATCGGTTAGTTCAAAAAAGGTTTGGAAAGAGATTAGACAACTTTCTAATCACATGGCTTGACTTAGAAAACAATTTTTAATATATAAACATTTTGAAATGGATTGTTATGTGAGTGTGTGTGTGTGTGTGAAAGTTGCCTTAGTACTTAGAAGTTAGAAGTATTTCCTTACTTTTACAAAAGTTCGGTCACTCAGACAGACATAACCTGGAAAGCTTTCAAATTCCTCTCTTTTATTACTCTAAGGATTCCAAGACTTTTGCTAGATACATCGATCATATATGTACTTTAATTTTGAGTCTCTTTTTCTAGATGAGGCATTAGATATTTCTCTGGTTAGGTTATCAACCAGAGAATTGAAAGGTATTGCCACCTACTACAATCTTTGTCATTATCAAATATTTAGATGGATATTTTTCGGAATTATCAATTTTATACCTACAAGCACATAAATCCATACTATTGGCAATAGTTTTGGTTATTATCTTGAGAGTAACATTAGGGTTATAGTTAGAAGGTTTTATAGGGTTGCTTATTTTGGGTGTAAGACAAATAAAGTTTGATTAAGGTTAGAGATGTTACCATTATTATTGAGATTATTGAGAGATAAATTGATGATTTCATTACCTATAATGTTCCAATAGTCTTGGTAAAGGTAGGCAGATAGACCATTCAGGCTAGTAGAAGAAGAGTATTTCATTTTAAAAATAGAATTTTTAACCTCATTAGTTGTATAATATCGTTGTAAGTTTTCTTTGATTCCAAAGCTAAGTCTATTTTCTACCAAATGGTGCATATTTTGGTGGTATCGGTATTATTAGACTTGAAAATATCAGAAAATTGGTTTGTAATTTTTTTTTAAAAATATCCTCTTATTTATTATAACTCGTACCACCAGTCCTTGAAACATGGGATATCTCGTTTCTAACTTTTCCTTTGATTAGCCTTCTGGTGAAAATACTTTGTATTCTTGTTCCCTTTTCCGAGCCAAGTGCTTTTAGTGCTTTCACTTTGATAAATTTATTCTCTTTTTTAGGCTTCATCAACCTCACTTTCACCCTTTATTACGCTATTAACGTTCATATATGTAGGGGATTTGGTTCTAAGCCTAACTAGGTTCCATTGAGGTTTCTTAACCTTTATAGCTAGGTCTCCAAACTTAATTGAACCCATTTAGAAAGTTGACTGAGAGTATATTTCAACTTGTGTTGCTGATCTCCACTAGGGTTATTCTAGCTCTGGTAGACAATAACCTTACTTTCTTCATCTAATGTCCAAATTTTGTCAAACATGGTCTTCTAATTACCTATAGAAACATGAACTTTGTAATTTTGATTTTCATTAAAAAGAGTAATATATGATTATGAATATAAGCCTATATGAGAAGGTGATTATTAAAATGATTATGGTGCTTATCAATCCACATATCAGAAACAAGGAATTTGTCCAATCTGGCTTGGATAAGATTAACATTAGATTGGTTATTGGTTATTGATTCAAGTAAGAACATCATCATTATAGAGAATGTCCTTAAGATTGCAATATTAAATGATACTACCTCTGTCCCAAATTTTAAGATGTTTTGGACATTTCACACAAATTAAGAAATGCAATTATTACTTTATGGAAAAGTGAAATGATGTATAACTTTAAAAAAACGCTCTTAAATAATTGTATTGGAAAGAAAAATTAAAAGATTATGAAAAAGGAAGAGAAATAATGATAAAGGGTATATTAGGAAAAAATATATTAATGTTGCATTGGAATTGTAAAGTGACTTATAATTTTGGACACTTTTTTCTCCAAAGCGTCTTATAATTTGAGACCAATGGAGTATTATTAAACAGATTTGTTAAATTATTGTCAATGGAATTACCCCCTATGAAAGTTGTTTAGATTAAAGTCACCATACACAATCAAATCACCAAAATTATGATAGTTGTTTTGATTGGTTAGCATAAAGAAAGTTAAATGCTTATTGGTATGAATAGGAAAACCATAAACACATGTAAATCTAATGGTATTATCATTATTTTTATTAGAGAAATAATAATCTATTCAACTTTATTCGAATTCACGTGAGAATACGACCACCATTTACCTCCAAAATAGGTCGAACAACCATTAACATAGAACTTACTCATATTGAAATTAAAATTAAAAAAATATGTTCTTAAAGGTGGTGCCAAACAAATTATCTCCTGAGAGAAAGATTATATCCGGGTTGTGAGTATTGATGATCAGCTTTGAAGCTCTAACTGCCCGAGGATTTTACAACCCCGATAGTTCCAACTTGCTCAATGTTTAATGCGGGGCTTCATTAAACGTGTTTCCGCTTGTTGTCATGTATAAAAACAAATGTATCCGTATTTGTGCTGGTTCTTGCTTGCTTTAATTCTTGTACTTGCTGATTTTGGTTTTCAGAAATTGTTATCCTTCCTAATTGTTTCAACATAGCTTTAAGAATAGGATTGAATTTTACATATCTAGGAGAATTAATGGGATTGCTACTGTACCTTTTTAAAGCTTGTTTCGAAAAATTTATCCCATATTATATGGATCTTAACGAAGGTTTATATGGATTTTTCACAATAGGATCCATGCTTTTCTGATTTTCCTGAGAAAAATAATCTTCATTATGACAATTAGGCCACAATTATAGAAAACCATATGGATATTTTCATATCTGAAATCAATTTATGTAGTGTCTTGTTTTATACTTTCAATATGCATTCCAGGTTTGAGAGGTTTGTTTATATTTAAAAGGAATTTTACCCTAATCAGAATTATCTTTTTGGGAAACATGAATAGTTTTAATTCAAGGACTTGGCTTAGCTTGGATCCACTTTCGGTTCTCATTTTCTTCATTTTGATCATTTGGGGAAGGCCTCATATTTGTGGTTGGATATCTTGACACCATGGTTTAACCGCGAGCCATGTGTTACGAAAGATCCAAGGGTTACCTTTAAGGATTCTCTTGATATCTATAGGATTTTTCATGGTAAGGTTGTAGATATCTGTTTCCATTTCAATAAGTTTGAGACCATTGGGATCACACCAGATTCTTGCTAGACCAGAGATGAGAGAATTCTTGTGTATCAGTTTGCTCGATAGCAATTTTCCTAGAACAATATTTTGAGCATCTTTGTAATCTTTTTGTGTATCATTTATTTTTGGTATTTATCTTATTTGTTATATGTATTTTTGTTGTGATGTTAATTATCTAAAATTTATTTTAAAATTGGGCTTGAGCGCATTTGTTTATGTTGTGCTCAATTGCGTAATTGATATAATTTTTATGTGTTAAGTTGAGCTGCAAGTAAATACTAAATAGTGTGATTTCATTATGTTGTAATTTCATCTACTACTTATAGTCATATATATACTTTTCTCTTTTTGTATTTGTCAAAGGAGGAGAAGTTGTTATGAATTATCTATCAAATTTTTACACTCGATAAGTGTTGTTTGTAGGGGAGGCTTTAGAGCTCAAGAGATTGTATATCAGTTATGCGCTGTTGAATAATCAACTGGAATCAAATCAAATTATTCAAATCAAATTCAAATCCAATAATATATCAAAATTCTCAAACATCAAAAAGTGGGAAACCAAAATTTCTCCATTAGTAACTGTGTATTTCATATGTGTATTTTGTTGTTTTGTTGCATTTTCGATAGTTTCCAATTATCGTTTATTAGCAACGTGGTTATATCAATTTTATCGTAATTTGATTCTATCAGTTGATTTCATTATTTTTCATGGAATTGTACCTTGATTTATCCCTTATATTCATTTAGATTGAATCCACTACAATTTTTTTTAGCTTGAGCAAGTTGGTCAAAGTTAAAATATATGTACCTTGACTCACAAGTTATAAAGCTAAAAACTAAGTGTCTTAGAAGCTTGATTCGAATCATAACTTTGGTTTATTCGAATCAATAGTTCAATTTGAAATGTTGAATTGGACGATGTAATTGTGATTCAAATCAAGGATGTGTCTAATTCGAATCAAATACAACATGACGATAATCAAAATAGTGGATGACTTAAATCATGAACAAACAAACTATTTTAGAAAACACCAGCAGTTATGTGCTTCGAAACATGTAATTTCTTGATTCAAATCACATGTGTCGAAAATTATGTTTCGAATCAAACAAGATATTTTCAAATTTTATCACGTTGATTTAAATCATTCTTTCATCTAATTCAAATCATAACAGTATGAGTATACTCAAATAAATTGTTCATTTTCTTACCTATTTTGTGCCTTACTACTAGCACTTATAAAAACCACTTTTGTCATTCCCTCCCAAAAAAATATCATCATGAGATTTTTTTTTTGTTTCTCAGATGGTGATTCAATTAGAATCAGAAAATTTCATATTTCAACAAATTTAGAAAACCTTAAGTGTTCTTTATTTCGCACCTTCTCTCTCAGGTTAAGCCTATAGAAATTTTTTATCGTGTGTTGATTAAGTTAGTCCTCTTTAGGAGTTGTGTGTGTTTCTTCAAGATATCCAATAATCTTCAATTTTGAATCAAGAAACCCCATTGTTGTGGTACTGAACTCTAAAGGTTGATCAGGGATTGATCTTTTTTTGTCCCCAGGTCCCTTGGTTCAATTCTTTTACTAATGACTGTGGTGATTTCCATGGGAGTTTCATGCTGGTGAAACCTATTTCTCTTGGGGCTCACTTTGCCTTTTGTTCATCTTCGACTCTGGTGGGATTTATACGCTATTGCAAGACTGGCTAAAGTGCCCAAGGCTATGTTTGGATATCATGAAATAAACGGACCGGGATGGAGCGGAATGGAGCAGAGCGGGTCGAAGATACCATTCCATTGTTTGGAAATTTTAGGACGAAACAAGGTAAGTCGTTCATTCCTCCCAAATCGGATGGGAAGGAATATGGTGGTAAGTGATGGAACGAAATGTAATCCATACAATTCCATTCCGCTTCGCTCCATCCGTTTCTAAATTATCCAAACAATGAAATATCATTTTATTCCATCTCATTCAGCTTCGCTCCATCCGATTCCATCAATCCAAACAAAGCCTAAGAGTCTAAATTACCTGTATGGTATCGCAAGTTAAATAAGTTTATCGAACATTTCTAAATTGGCTAAGAGTTTAAATTGCCTGTATGGTATCGCAAGTTAAATAAGTTTTTATAAAAAACTAGATTTTTACTTAATTTTAGATATTATATCAAAATTATCGATACCAATCTAATTTTTTTTTTTTTAGAATTTATAAAAAAATGATATTGTCTAATGTAAAAGTTATATTTTTTAGGGTTAAATATGTTTTTCATTCACATAAAATTATAAAATTTTATTTTTGGTCCCTAAAAAAATGACATGTTTTGGTCTCTACAAATTATTATGCACGTAGTCTTAGTCTCTGGTGTTAACCAATGTGTATTTTTGAATGATTATTTTTCATATATATTTAAAACGTGAAAAGTTCATTGAAAAAAAAGAATTCAAAATTTGATTTATAAGTCGAAATTTTCATTACTTTTATTATTATCTTTTAAAATTAAAAAATTCATATTTAATTCTTCTCGTTTTTAAAATTCTAAAATTTGGTAAATAAACATTTTACAGTATTCTAAACATGTATGAAATAAATTATTCAAAAATTTAAAAGTTAAACGATAATTAAACAATTTTTAAAATGTTAGAAAATATTATGGACTAAAACTGTATGCATAAAAGTTTTATATGACTTAAAATATATTATTATTTTAATAGAGACTAAAAATAAAATTTCAGTAACTAAAACATATTTAAACTTTTTTTTAAAAATGACAATATTATACTCCTTCCGTTTCATCATGAGTGTCGTTTTAACAAATAAAATTTGTTTCAAAATAAATGTAATCCTCACTTTTTAATGTAGTAATGATTGTTATTTTTCCAATTCTATTATTTAATTATTACCTTGTACACTATTTTCAATATATTTTTAATGTTAATTTAATAAAAATACAATATTTTATAAAAAATTATTATATTTTTTAATTTATGTGAAAGAACTCTAAACCATAGTTATTTTTAAAACGGATGGAGTATTAAATTATCTAATTATATCTAATTGAGGAGTTGTCCGAAAAAATTCTCCATTTTTTCCCATGCACCTATGTCACTTTATGTTCTCAGGCTTAGTCATATTAATGGTAAAAAACACAATGTATTTTCAGAAGTTTCAACAATTCTACTCTATGCAGGCGCACACGATAGAAGTTGTTATTTTAATAGGATCGATTTGAATATTCGAACAAAAAGTTTTAAAAGAAAAAAAGTAAATTTGAATATTCAAACTAAACACATGACAAACAAAACTTTTGATTTGAATATTAATACTAGAAAAATAAAATATTCAGATTGAGTATTTAAACCAAATATATATAAGAATGAATCTTAGAATTTGTACATTCTTACCCATTTTGATTTTTTTATTTATTTGGAGGGTATGTGTTTTGTGAGAAAAAGGAGGTATGAACCAAAATCAGTGTTAAGAGTCACCTAGTATAATAGTTTTTGTTAGGATATAGGGTATATGAGCTTTGGGCTTAGTCTAGCCTAAAGTTCTATCTACAAAGTTGGAGAATTTTATATAGCCAATTTGAAAGATTTTATCTTCACACCACTCACTTCGACCCAGCACCCCTCACAAAAGGGTTCCGTTACATTTATGCCCTTATTAAATTTCTTTATTTTTTAAAAGTTTATCTAAATATTGGATTTTTTATACAAGTATTCAATTTTTTTGAAAATTTTATCGTTTAGATGAAGAAATATTAAATCTTTTGAAACATACTGGATATTTTGCAAAATTATGAAAAATTATTGAACATTTTAGAAATTGCTGATAAAAAATCACGGCTTTTTGCAAAACAGTTGAGAAAATAACTGTTATTTGAAAAATTTAATGCATTCATACCGGTGATTTGAAAAATCCGGCGGATATATACTATATATTTTGGAAAAACCGGCAATATTGAGATTTAGAAAAAAAACACAACTTTTTGTGACATTTTTAACAAACTATACTAGATAAAATATATACATATAATGCAGAAGTGCTACAATATCATTACAAAACATATTATGTCAACTTCCTAACATCTTCATCCCAGTGCCTAATATGTTCCACTTGATTCTCATGCTCTTGCAACTTTAATACATTTTCAACTTCACCTGAACCCAATGATTGTTGTCAATAAAACTAATTGCAATAATTTTGTGTCTACTTGAAGCTATGCGTTATCAATAATGAGAAGAATATGATGTTAAGCTTCATGGGCAACGAGATCAATATGACACCGTATTTAGAAGTAATATGGTAACCCATATCAAGAATTGTCATCCACTTCTCACGATCTTGCACACCTAAGCTAGCTACCCACAACGCACTCCTAACTTCATGTACCATGTCATAGAACAAATTGGAATACACTTAATGATGTTGATAAACTTTAGAATCTAACTGCGTTCGAACCAAAGGCCAAGACTCGTCACCCAATCCAAATAAGGTGCAATAGACCGAAAACCACAATTTCCATCTTTACTATATCAACAATGTCATCCATGTATGAATGTAAGAGAATAGAAAACCGAGACAAGTAAAGAAGTCTTGAAGAATGACTAACTAGGTGACTTTCATTTGGTTTTGAAATGATCTCTTTGTACACTGACTTCCATGCGAGCCCTCAGCATACTCCCACCACGAAGGATCACAATGCACATCACTCTCTTCACCCTTTTTACTATTCTCATTTCCCTTTTTTAGCTTGTACTTCACTGGTGATAGACACATGGAATTTGTGGATAGATGTGTTAGTTCCCAAAGTTTTTTATTAACCACCCTCTGGCCTACAATATCAAGTGTACTGAAATACCTCTTAAACTCTTTACATTCTTCTTCTAAATCCATATGTGTCCCATTTTCTTCTTTAATGACCTCATGCTCTTCAATGAATAATTTTTTCCAAAAGACATGAACTAATTCTAACGGAATAGGCTTACCTTGTAATTGAAAACCTGCAAGTTCACATGTACAAGGTAACATATGTGTTATTTTAATGAAGCAACCACACACTGCTTTGTCACAACCAATGTGTTGTATACACAGTCTTGAAATGAAGATGTGTAATCTAGAGTAAAATGGAGTGTTATATCGATGCTCAATATTAACAAAACTTTTTTGAAACAATACTATAATCAAACCTAATTGCAACTTCAACATGGTGTTAACAACATCTCAAATTATATATAAATCTCCCCTGCTAGTTGTCAACATATCTTTTAGTCTCTAGTGAGCAGACTCAACCTTAAAAAACGTAAATAGAAAAATATATCATTATTTGATAATTAGTAATGTAAATATATTAGTCGGTCGCAAGGCCGGATACCAAGATTTCCAAAAAAAAAAAAGTAATGTAAATATATTCATATGCATATCGATGCACCTGTTCTTTTTCGTGTTTCCGATATGAGTGACTCTATTAGTGCAAGCAGTAACGAAACTTTCTTTATATGGTTTCAACCAAGGTTTATGCACATATTGAACCAATTTCAGAATATCAGCACAGACAACCTCAAAATGTTTTAGGTGTACCAAAAACTCAGGCTCCGTATTTGAATATATGATGTTGTTATATAGTTCCATAACATGCTCATGCCTATGTGATTCGACATACTCCTTACACTTCATATATGGAACAGACACAACAAATGAGTTGGGTTTAGAAACATAACTTCCATAACATTCATCAATGTCAGTTCACGTCCGTAACCAAAACCTTATGTAGCAACTTATCGAAAGTGAACAACATTTTTAGCTTCTATAGTTCCATGCGAAGTTTTCCTCCCTTTCATATTCCATATAGGCAAATACAACCGAAAATATATCAGTATTTGGGGATGTAACACCAACAATTTCAAGTAGTGGTATCTGATACCTATTTGTTTTATATGTATAATAAATAATCAACATCTTCCAACATAGTATCAAATAAATAAAAATAGAAGCAATCGGAGCATGCAGTACATGTTAGTTTTGTATGTGCAATCAAAAATCAACACAAAATTATGTTCACCAACTTCACTGGATGAGGGTGCGCGTAAAAGATATCAGCAACAACATTGGAAAAGTCCTTGTTTCTGATTTAGTAAATGTATTTCTCTTCATGAATAAGACTCAACAAATGTTGCATTTCAGCCAATGGACCTCTCTCCTCGTCTTGTATGTATACCTTGCCTTGTACACATGGGTAACGCTCGTTAGGTTTTCTAGATCTCTATCTTTCAAAACAACAACTCTATATCTAGAAGCCATATTGTATTTTGTCATGTCATTCACAAACTTTCTTTCATTATATTTTAAACAACCTAATACATCATGACCATCTAAGTCCTTAGTTAGTTTATGATTGTGAAACTCACACCTAGCTATAACCATCTAACTGCTTCCAATTGACACCGGTCTCAACATAAATGAGCATTTCACTTTCATACTATAACTGCCTTCGATCACATTCTTCTCTTAATTTCTTCCACTCTCACAACCCATAATCAATTTATCTTTCCTCCCTTTGATCCTATTTGAGGTATCAAAACGAATAGTAACAACCATAATGCCATATTGTTTAAAAATAGATAGTGTCCATGCCAACACATCAATTTGGGAGAGAAATATCTGTCATTTACAACATATACAGAATAAATTATCAATGCCAAAGAAATCATAAGCCTATTATTTTTTGAACAAGTTAAAAATTAGACATGTATGTAAAATATACCGCATCAGTAGTGAAAAACTGAGTAAAATCTGCAGGGGAGCCATCGCGATCTGGACCGCACAAATGAAGCTTACTGAAAATCTGATTTTTTGAAAATAACTATCAGATTTTTTTCTTACCAATTTTATAGAGAATTTTTTTTACTGAATGAGAATTTTTGAAAGGTAAACAATGCAAAAGATATTTTGGTTATTATAAAAAAAATATGGGGGTACCAGATCAAGGTGAGGGATGTGAGGATAAAATCTCCCAATTTGACCTGACACCCCCCTTTTTTTTATACTATCAATAATACTATTGTTTAAGAAAAATAGTGCAAAAAATTGGTACACAAAAAAAAAAAAAGGTAGACATGAATTTTTTTTGGTAGTCCAATAAAGATATGCATTTTTATCATTGTTTTTAAAAAAACTTGTGAGTGTGTGTCAAATTTTACCGATTTCAAAAGCTCCATAGATTACCGATTTTTTTTATAATCCTGAAATTTTTGGTAGTGTTATTATATTTATTTTTTCAAAAACCTGTTTATATACCAATTTTTTAAAAACTTTCTATGATTACAAATTTTTCCACAATACTGAAAAATTTTGATAATGTTAATTTTTATTGATTGGTATTTTTTCGACAATTTTGTAAGGTTGTGATTGCACCGATAGTTTTGTATGATCCATATTGATTCCAAACTTGTATAAATATGCATGATATGTTGTTAAAAAACATCTCAGAATGTCTCAAGATTAGTATCTTGTGTTTGTGTACTTCAACGATGTGAAGCCTCTTATTGATATTAGGCTCATAGAGAACACCTCTCTTGCTGTTTTGAAATCCAAACTGGATAATCTTGTGCATCATAACGACAACAAAATGGTGGTTAAAATCGAATACCGTTTCTATTGATTGATAATAGAGGGAAAATTATGTTCAGTAAGTTTGAACTGAAGACATATGAAGATTTAAAAATTATATGGAGCACAAATCTCAGATACAAAATAAATGGTCCGTTCAAGATGGATGCAACCATTAGATTGAAAAGAATTAATTGTCAAGATGTGGAGTAAGTTATAATAACTTACTCTTGGAGTAAAAGTATCCTATATATATATATATATATAT